>NC_090384.1:80840214-81140214 GCF_036365525.1 Heterodontus francisci | reverse complement strand
TCATTTGAAAAGCTGCAACTTCATTATAGAATCCCACTCTCCAAACAACATTTTGATTCCTATTCTACATTTTCTTTATTGTTTAATATTATCCTCAAATTAATAAAGTGTTGTAGGTCATAGGGATTCTTTTAATCTCAATGGCCTTGAAATTATGCTGAGTAACATATACTTCATATCAAATTTCTTAGTTTGCTATTTTAGCTCACCTCCACCTATTTAAAATAAAGAAAATTGAATAATGCCGCCATTAAAAGAGCTGACCTATGAATTTCATGTGAATGCATTATGTATTCTTATCTTCATATCGAGGCCAATCACTGGCGTAAGTGGGGGAGGGAGCGTAATTTTCACATTCGCCACTTAGGTGCTAACCTGGTGGAGTAGATCACCCACCCTTAATAGAACCTTTGATTTCAAAGAAGCAAATATTGTACGGATTCTACAATGGATGAGTAATCTACCCTGCCACGTTAGTTACTACCTACCCAACTACTAAGAAAATTCCACATCCCAGCCCCTGCACCCCTGTGGTCTTTAATACACCAGTAAGTAAGATACACTTTGAAAAACTGATGGGACCGGCAACATAGCAACTTATTTTGCTGGTTATATCTGTATATTTACAGAAGAAGCTGTGTTGAAAATAATATCTACAGTAACATGGCATACTTTCAAATTGAGCCTTTAAGTTATCTCTGTGTATGTTTATGATCAAACTGTACTGTATTTTTTGTATCAAGATGCCATGCTTTTTGAGTTGCGTGAATACCAACTTCAGTATAAATAAGGAGTTAACAGTCAATCTGCCATCCCCTTAAATTTAAACCTTTTCATGTTTTGCATGACCAGCAAATAATGCACAGCCAATAGTGTTATCTTAGATTATGTGTTCAAATCTCTGGTGTGGGACTTGAACCCACAACCTTCTGACTCAGGGGCAAGAGGATAGTTGTAGGACAAGTGGCCTTGGTTTTTCGTAAATGCAGCCAAAACTTTGGATCAAGACTACTTCTCTCTGTTTGGTCACATGAATTCCTCCGTTACCCCATTTGTACCAGCACCTGCCATTCAAAATCAGTGTAAAGCCCCTGTCACAGCTCTCGCTTTCCCTCTCTCTAGATGTAAGAAAGCATTTGAATGGGACTGACTTACAATAACCTGTTAAATTGTAATGGTCTCACTCTCCTCACAGTGACTAGCTTGAAACCAGTATACCACCAGAAAACAGAATTTTATATTTGATACATCTAAGCCAAAAATCAATTTCAACACAAAAACAATTCAGCACGAATTCCCAAAATGAGACCCATTATATGACACATTTCTTTTCAGTTTCTATTAAATCTGAAACAATTGATCGAAGTTCTTAGCTTCTATTGGTGCACAGAGATCATTTGATTTCAATATATTTCCAGTTATAATGGACATAACTGACATGCATGAATGTGTGCACTAAATAATAAAATATGCATGAAAATTGGCAAGCGTCAGTTCTAGCCTTGGAGGCAAAAAAAAATACTGTGGTTCTTATACAACCACACCAATTGAACTAAAAGGCAGCTTAATAGAGTTCTCCAGTATAATGTTGGATAGAATTATCACAAATATCTTCAGCACAGTCTTTCAAAGCGATACAATTGTAATTTTTCTGGAATTATTTGTCTTTCTGAAACACTTTAGGTCCAACTTACAGTAACGTCAGGCAAATGCAATTACTGCAGAAGGAATAAGGTGGTGAGATCTACAGTGAAAATCATGACAGTTGTGAAACTTATGAAACTAAGGAAGGTGGTGGCGTAGTGGTATTGTCACTGGACTAGTAACCCAGAGACCCAGGGTATTGCTCTGGGGACATGGGTTCAAATCCCACCACAGCAGAAGGTAAAATTTGAATTCAATTAATAAATCTGGAACTAAAAAGCTAGTCTAATGATGGCCATGAAACCATTGTCGACTGTTGTAAAAACCCATCTGGTTCACTAATGTCCTTTAGGGAAGGAAATCTGCTGTCCTTACCTGGTCTGGCCTACATGTGACTCCAGACCCACAGCAATTTAGTTGACTCTTACATACCCTCTGAAATGGCCTAGCAAGTCACTCAGTTGTATATAACTGCTACAAAAGTCAATAAAAAGGAATGAAACCGGACAGAGCACCCGGCATCGACCTAGGCACCGGAAATGACAACGGAAAATCCAGCCCTGTAGACTCTGCAAAGTCCTCCTTACCAACATCTGGGGGCTTGTGCCAAAGTTGGGAGAGCTGTCCCACAGACTAGTCAAGCAACAGCCTGACATAGTCATACTCACGGAATCATACCTGAAAGACAATGTCCCAGACACTGCCATCACCATCCCCGGGTATGTCCTGTCCCACCGGCAGGACAGACCCAGCAGAGGTGGCGGCACAGTGGTATACAGTAGGGAGGGAGTTGCCCTGGAAGTCCTCAACATCGACTCCAGACCCCATGAAGTCTCATGGCATCAGATCAAACATGGACAAGGAAACTTCCTGCGGATTACCACCTATCACCCTCCCTCAGCTGATGAGTCAACACTCCTCCATGTTGAACAGCACTTGGAGGAAGCACTGAAGGTGGCAAGGGCACAGAATGTACTCTGGGTGGGGGACTTCAATGTCCATCACCAAGAGTGGCTCGGTAGCACCACTACTGACTGAGTTGGCCGAGTTTTAAAGGACATATCTGCTAGACTGGGGATGCGGCAGGTGGTGAGGGAACCAACAAGAGGGCAAAACATAATTGACCGCGTCCTCACCAATCTGCCTGCCGCAGATGCAGCTGTCCATGACAGTATTGGTAGGAGTGACCACTGCATAGTCGTTATGGAGTCGGAATCCCGCCTTCACATTGAGATACCCTCCTTCGTGTTGTGTGGCACTACCACCATGCTAAGTGGGATAGATTTCAAACAGATCTAGCAATGCAAAACTGGGCATTCATGAGGCGCTGTGGGCCATCAGCAGCAGAAATGTACTCAACCACAATCTGTAACCTTATGGCCCAGCATATCCCCCACTCTACTATTACCATCAAGCCAGGAGACCAACCCTGGTTCAATGAAGAGTGCAGGAGGGCATGCCAGGAGCAGCACCAAGCATATCTCAAAATGAGGTGTCAACCTGGTGAAGCGACAACACAGAACTATCTGCATGCCAAACTGCGTAAGCAGCATGCGATAGACAGAGCTAAGCGATCCCATAGCCAATGGACCATTTCTAAGCTCTGCAGTCCTGCCACATCCAGCCGTGAATGGTGGTGGACAATTAAACAACTAACTGTAGAGGTGGCTCCACAATTATCCCCGACCTCAATGATGGGGGAGCCGAGTACATCAGTGTGAAAGATAAGGCTGAAGCATTTGCAACAATCTTCTGCCAGAAGTGTCAAGTTGATGATCCATCTTGGCCTCCTCCTGAAGTCCCCTGCATCACAGTTGCCAGACTTCAGCCAATTTGATTCATTCCACGTGACATCAAGAAACGACTGAAGGCACTGGATACTGCAAAGGCTCTGGGCCTTGACAATATTCCGGCAATAGTACTGAAGACCTGTGCTCCAGAACATTCTGCACCCCGAGCCAAGCTGTTCCAGTACAGCTACAACACTAGCATCTACCCTGCAACGTGGAAAATTGCCCAGGTATGTCCTGTACAAGAAAAGCAGGACAAGTCCAACCCGGCCAATTACCGCTCCATCAGTCTACTCTCAATCATCAGTAAAGTGATGGAAGGTGTCATCAACAGTGCCATCAAGTGGCACTTGCCTAGCAATAACCTGCTCAGTGACGCTCAGTTTGGGTTCCGCCAGTGCCACTCAGCTCCTGACCTCATTACAGCCTTGGTTCAAACATGGACAAAAGAGCTGAACTCAAGAGGTGAGGTGAAAGTGACTGCCCTTGACATCAAGGCAGGATTTGACCAAGTATGACATCAAGGATCCCTAGCAAATCTGGAGTCAATGGGAATCAGGGGGAAAACCCTCCTCTGGTTGGAGTCATACCTAACGCAAAGGGAGATGGCTGTGGTTGTTGGAGGTCGATCATCTGAGCTCCAGGACATCATTGCAGGAGTTCCTCAGGGTAGTGTCCTAGGCCCAACCATCTTCAGCTTCTTCATCAATGACCATCCTTGAATCATAAGGTCAGAAGTGGGGATGCTCGTTGATGATTGCACAATGTTCAGCACCATTCGTGACTCCTCAGATACTGAAGCAGTCCATGTAGAAATGCAGCAAGATCTGGACAATATCCAGGCTTGGGCTGATAAATGGCAAGTAACATTCGCGCCACACAAGTGCCAGGCAATGACAATCTCCAACAAGAGAGAATCTAACCATCTCCCCATGACATTCAATGGCATTACCATCACTGAATCCCCCACTATCAACATCCTAGGGGCTACCATTGACCAGAAACTGAACTGGAGTAGCATTATAAATACCATGGCTACAAGAGCAGGTCAGAGGCTAGGAGTCCTGCGGCGAGTAACTCACCTCCTGACTCCCCAAAGCCTGTCCACCATCTACAAGGCACAAGTCAGGAGTGTGATGGAATACTCTCCACTTGCCTGGATGTGTGAAGCTCCAACAACACTCAAGAAGCTCGACACCATCCAGGACAAAGCAGCCCGCTTGATTGGCACACCATCCACAAACATTCACTCCCTCCACCACCAATGCACAGTGGCAGCAGTGCGTTCCATCTACAAGGTGCACTGCAGCAATGCACCAAGGCTCCTTAGACAGCACCTTCCAAACCCGCGACCTCTACCAACTAGAAGGACAAGGGCAGCAAATGCATAGGACACCACCGCCTGCAGGTTCCTCTCCAAGTGACACACCATCCTGACTTGGAACTATATCGCCGTTCCTTCAGTGTTGCTGGGTCAAAATCCTGGAACTCCCTTCCTAACAGCACTGTGAGTCTACCTACCCCACGTGGACTGCAGCGGTTCAAGAAGGCAGCTCACCACCACCCTCTCAAGGGCAATTAAGGATGGGCAATAAATGCTGGCCTGGTCAGCGACGTCCACATCCCATGAATGAATTAAAAAAAAAAGTAGTCTATCAAAGTGATACAATTGTAATTTTTCTGGAATTATTTGTCTTTCTGAAACACGTCAGGTCCAACTGACAGTAACGTCGGGCAAATGCAATTAATGCAGAAGTAATAAGGTGGTGAGATCTAGAGTGAAAATCGTGTCAGTTGTGAAACTTCTTCAGGGCACTGTATTGTCCCTGGTTCTTTGCTTGCAATTTATGCCTATCTTCAAGTAACTCGAAAGGTTTTGTACGACAATGTGGAAGTGCACTGTGAAATTACATAACTATGTTGCCAAAAAATGTTGAATTGGGATGTCTGTAAGTTAAAGTGGAAGAGCTGATGTAAAATTCTTTGCTTCTCAGTCCAGCTAATCCAACAAAAATAACATAAAATATTAAACCAATGAAGATATTTTACATCAATGGATTTGATTTGTTAAACATGCTGCTGTGTCTAGGTCACATTTGGATTCATTACGTTTCATATGTTGGTCATTAGAACCTAGATAATAGAGCAACATTTTATATTTTTATAAGGATTTAACATTCAAATATTATGCTTGGAAAATAAATTCTTTATAATTTCTATCTAGAATATGGTTGGGTTCACTTGAATTTTATACATGGATCAGAATTATGCTTGGATCAGTTAACCATAAAGGTGACTATTTACATAAGCTTGTTTATAAAGTTTTATATTCTCACCTCATAAGGTTTGATGCAAATTTGTGGGTTATAATAAATAGCAACTTGTTAACTTGTCATTTAATTTATGCAGTCCATGTGCTCCAATGCAACATTGAAAAACAAACTGTCTTTAAGGAGCCTGGTAGAACACTCCTGATGTATCAGCACTGTCATCACAGTCAGGTGAAGAATGTAGACATCCTAAAGGAGGACTGAAGTAAGAGCTATTCGGAGCAGATCATTCTTGTACATCTAATGTCCATCTCCAGAAACAACCTTCCCATTTATTCTCCAGGGTGGAGATAGTGGGATGCACAAAAAGGTGACGGTGAGGAAAAATGGGAAAATAAATTGCAAAAAAAATTTCTAAGAATTAATCAAAGAAAATGATGGGAAAATCGGGCATATTGTAACACAGTTGATGATTTTCTATTAGCCTGTTTTATTCTATTGACATGGACCAATTCCACCTCCATAAGTTGAAGATTGTTGCCAAAATAATAAAGGGAGAGGTGAGGAGAAATTTTCTTATGCCAAGGCTTGTTAAGATATGGAATGGCTGACGAGAAATGATGGTGAAGCCAGAAATCGATAATAGATTGAGGGCTGAATTTTACGAGTGCGCCGCTGTAAAAACGGTGTGCATCCCGCCCGCAATATTAAGCGTGGGGGCTCATTTAAATAGAGGGGTTGGAGCGGCCTCCCCCGATGATATAAGGGGGCGGCCGCCATGTCCCTGGCAACGGTGTCCGGCGCTGGTGCCGGTACTGGCGCCATTTTTAAAAGGCTGTAAGCCCTTCAGCAGCCTTTTAAAATATTAAAGGTCCCAATCTGTGGGATGTAACAATACAATGTCATGTCCAATAGAAATCATTTCTCCCACTGCCCCCCCCCTCCAAATGGGTAAATTAAACATTAATCGCACTATTCCCCCATAATAAACCTTTCATAGTGTTCCAAACTCTCCCCCCCAGAATTTGTACCCTTTGACCCTCAACTCCTTCCCACCATCCCATTAGCCAGTAAAGATTGTTTACCCCGCTCCTCCACCCCTCCCACCCTGACAATTCTATTGCTCCCCTCTCCCCACCAGGTTCTCGCCTGGAACTCAGTGCAGAGGTTCGAAGGCGCACAGAGCACGGACGGCGGCCATAATATCGGCGTGGGACGGCCGCCGCCTTCAGGTAAGTTTACTTGCATCTCATTTGGTATAGTTTACATATGTATATGAAGGGCCCACCGCCTGGCGGTGGGGGGGCTGCACTGAGGTTCCCCCCGCCACCGGTAATTTGCTGGTAAAATTCAGTCCTGAATATGAGATGGATACATATTTTCAAGAAACAAATTTAAAATGGGAAAGAGCAGTGGAAAGGGGCTAAGTGGTTAGTTCTTTCAGAGAGTATGGGCACAATAGGCGAATAACCTTATCCTGTACTATACGATGCTATGATTCTGGCATAAACTTTGAGTATTTTACAATTTTTAAAATGACTGTAGAAGATAGACTAACATGCTGGTCCAAAACACAAAATTGATTTCAAACTAGGACAGACTGCATTGCATTATTTAACATATGGCATGTTCTCAATTGGCCATGTGTTTTTTCACATCAATGAGCTTTTTATACAAATAAAAACATGAGAATGAGAATATATGGAATAAGGAAAGGGTCCATTCAACTTGTTCCTTCCAACAGACCATGTGCAATTTGTATTTTCATGGACTCTACCCAACTTGAATGAAGTGAATAACAACCCCCAAGAAAATAATTCTTCATGAAATTTCGCCCTAAGGCTGAAAGTAATTGAGCAAAACTCTGGGATATAAAATCTTAACATTAAAAATGATATGAATCTGCCAATGGTTAGCTTTAGAGTGGCATGACTAGAAGCCTGGCAGCAAGTCATCTGACCACTCTATTAGTCAATGAAAGTGTGTGGAGAAAAATAAAGTTTAGGTGGAAAACACATTAAAAGTAGGGCACACTTCTGTGGTGAAATTGCCAATCTGATTTAAAGCAAAGTTTTAGCCCCTCATTATGACAGCCTTTGATTCACACAGCTTCTATATCCACTTAATAACTGAGATCCCACAATATACACTTTCAATAATTTAACCCTGAATACATAACATGCTTTCTTTTAATGTTTTTAGGGCAGTTGGAAAAAAAGGTTTATGGCGCAGTAATTTTACTTAGTTTTGGTCTTTAACATCACCATATCTGTTAAGAGTCCTTCTCTTCTCCCAATTTCTGGGCTAGGTAATGACATTTGTAGACATTTTCAGATAAAACAAATGAAAAATTAAAAGAAAGAGAGACAAGAGACAGAATAGTGAAAGGAAAAAGAAAGCAACAGAGAAACACAGAAGGCAACAAAAAATCAAAGTGAAATGATGCAGGAATATACTCTGTAAAATATTCCATACTGTCTCATTTTTATATACATTCAAACTCATGCAAAAAAGTGCACATGGCACACACAACCAACCAGTCTGCAAATTGAACAATGTAACATGACTCAATGACACAATAGAACATGATATACAGAATATTCACCTGCAAAAACAAAACTGTCCTCCCCATTCTGATTAACAAGAAGAAAGTTGTACAAGGCAGTTTGTTGCTCCTCTACCTGAAAATTTCCAATTTTGACTTTTTAAAGCATATCGGGCCAATCTGTCCATTGCATTCTGCCCTAGGGCAGGGCCTAATTCAAGTCTCACACCCAAGAAATGTAGTTGAGGTGGACTTCCATCGCCTTTGTCATGGTTTTTATCTTCAAACACCCTCCCCTGCAGCCAAAGCTGAAGAACTGTACCCACCCTTTATGATGGACAGAAGGCCACCCACACCTATCAGATGTAGTACACCAGCTGGAGGTATTATATTCTGAGCCAGTGGTCTGGTCTCCATTCACCAGGGCTATTTGGTGTGGACTCAAACACAAATCTTCTGGTTCAGAGGCAGAATATGATCATTAAGCCATTGGTCACTCTGTCAGAATGTGAGTACCCCATTGGATGTCAACCCACCATTTAGAGACCATGTTCTAGTCTCCACTTGCCAGGGCTGTCTGGAATGGTGCTCCAGCCTTTTGCCTTCTGCTTAAGAGACAGGAATGCTACCACTAAACCAAACACACTCTCCCCTTATTGGGTATGTATCATTAATTGTTTTATATAATAAAGAGACTGGTATGAGCTGTTGAATATCAAATGCAGAGCACTAGGAATATGTCATTCATGGGTGAGAAATTCCATTGCGCATTGCTGGGGGTCAAGTTGTATTGTGAAGAAACCATGTGCTCCAGGCAGCCTTCCCTTTTTAAATGGTCAGTCCCTATAAATGGGAAGTTGCAATACAATGCAGGTTGCTGGATAATCACAGTCTGGCTCTGAGGGAGGAGGATGGCTCACTAGGGGAAAAGAGGGCTCCCTCCTTGAGTGACGCCATCCTGGATACATTATTTAGAGAGGTGGTGGCCAGGAAGGAGGCCATGTTTCCAGCAGGGGGCAGGAAGCCCGAACGACTGACCCTCTGCAAGGAATGGGAGTACGTGGCAAGGGTGATCAATGCACAGAGTGTGGCTCCCAGAACCTGGCAGCAGTGCTGGAAAAGTTTAATGAACTCACTCAGGTGGTCAAGGTGAGTGAGTGCATTTGCACATCACACTTCATGCCCACCACACCATGCACCTCTCACACTGCTCAATCCCCATCACTCAAAGGGCAGCACAGCCTGACACTCAGGACTCACTCCTAACATCTGGACATTACACCTAACCCACATGCACATTCCCATTATGCCAGCTGCATACACACCTCTATAAACCTCTGCAAACCTACAGCTGTTCAGCTATGACAGGCACATCACCCAAACACACTGACACACAGTCACCAACATTCTGCCCTCTCTCTTGCAGGAGAAGGTTACCCACAACAGGAAGGAGACCCAAAGGACCGACGGAGGACCAGCATGCATCCATTGCCTCTGCTGCCTCTTGGAGATGGTGAATAGAGTAATGGGGCACCCAGGCCACAGAGCCGATTGTACCTGGAACTGCTGAAGTTATCGAGGTAGGGTGCTGCCTTATGCATCTTTTCCACTTGCTCCTCAACCTCATCCTGAAAGATGCCATGAATCATGGAGCTTTTGCCCCATCCCACTTCCTCTCCTCACCCCTATCCTCCCCTAATGCTTTTGTACTTTCAGATAGTCAAGAACTGCTGCCTGCTCAGCAATTGCAGCCTCAGGTGGAAAGGCAAGAGGGAGAGCACACCACTGAGGAAGAAGCACCATCACTTGACCTAACTCTCTCAGTCACCAGCTCAGATACTGGCACTGAGCTAACATTAGAGGCTAGTTTAGAGTAAGGATATGCACGTGGTGAGTCACCGGGCACAAGTGGGCTGCAGCCAGGAGTATGGAATAGGTCAGCTTGTGTGTGAACTCGCTGGAGATTGAGGTCACACCAGTTCCGCTGCAGTGATCTTAGATGACGGCCTCAGATGTAGTACTCCAACTGGAGGTATTGCATCCTGAGCCAGTGGTCGGGTCTCCACTCACCAGGGCTATTTGGTGTGGACTCAAACACAAATCTTCTGGCTCAGAGGCAGAATATGATCATTAAGCCATTGGCCACTCTGTCAGAATGTGAGTACCCCACTGGATGTCAACCCACCATTTACAGACCATATTCTAGTCTCCATTTGCCAGGGCTGTCTGTGGACTACAGGAAAACACTGATGACGATGCACACCAAGATGCTTGGTGCATTGACAGGTCTGCCAGACAGGCTCCAGACACTGGCAAGGAGCATGGAGGAGTCCAGCTCTACAGTGGCACAGGGTAACGAGCAGAGCTTGGAGCCCATCCTTTACAACGCGGAAGTGGTAGGCATCTCCATGGCAGCACTGCCAGACCAACCCATGATGGAGCATCTCCTGGCTGCTGTCTCAGCTTCCACTGCAGCACATACAGAGGCCTCCCAGTGCTGCAGTAGCAGCTCAGACTGAGTTCATGAGATCCTTGGCTACTGCCATCCAGGCTGAGATTGCTGCCGTTGTGGGTGCAGTTCTCAGTGCTCGATGGGGCATGCAGCTCTCACAGCAGTCCAGTAACCTGTGCTTCAGAATATTCTGAGGATTGCTGAGATGCCACCCCATGGGACTGGCAGTGGCACCCTAGTGTAAGAACCTGTTGTCCTTTCTCAGGAAAGCAGCATTCATGCTTCCACCACTGCCTCTCCACGAGTGCCCATGCTATTGCCTCTCAGCCATCCAGCCCAGAC
Organism: Heterodontus francisci; assembly: GCF_036365525.1. Lineage (NCBI taxonomy): Eukaryota > Metazoa > Chordata > Chondrichthyes > Heterodontiformes > Heterodontidae > Heterodontus > Heterodontus francisci. The sequence continues at coordinate 81,129,171 of NC_090384.1, read as the reverse complement.
TGTTGCTGTCCATGCCATGATGGTGCAATCTGAAGCACTAGGCCCGAGTTGTTTGTGGTCATCCTGCAAGGCCATCTGCTGTATCCCCCAGTGAAAGTCAGCAGCCTTCCACCAACCATGCTGCAGCCACAGGGGTAGCAATGCATAATAGCACTGGGACAGGCAAGAGCAACTTCAACTAAGGGAATGCACAAGGTTGAATAGTTTGTTATTATTTGTATAATTGGGTGTGTTTTTGGATACGTTTTGTGACGGTTTTTGTTGGTGGCTTTTATTTTTGAATTTTGGCCAAGGGGATTTTGTAGTGGGGTGTCTAAAATGGATCAATGGGGAATGGGTGGTCCATGTTAAAATGGGGAGATTTGTCTCAAATGAAGCGGAGCCTCACAGTCTGATTTCTCTGGCTGAATCCAGTTGCACGAGGTCCATGTTGACTCCACTGTGGCTCCTCCTCTTCGTCCTCCTCCTCCTGAGGTGGCCTCCAGATGGCAGGAGATAATGGCTGCTACCTCATAATGGCTGGATTGTGGAGGGTGCTGCTCTGCACCACAAACTGGGAGAGCCGCTCTGCTGCACACTTCAAAGATTCCCCCCAAGCGGTCTAGGCAGCATTAGCACTGTTTCAGTAGGCCAATTTCCTGCTCCACAGTGTTACGTGTGGTTCCCTGGCTTTCATTGATTGCCTCTTTGTTTGCAGGTGACATGGTGGGAGGAGGTCATCAGCCACGTGTAGAGAGGTAACCCCTGTCCCCAAGCAGCCAGTCTCTATGTCTTCTTGGAGCCCCACAGATGGTGGGTAGGGTAGACAGTCACAGGGTGAAGGAATCATGGATTATGTCCATTCACAGCCTTCCAGCACATGCAAGGGATGCACCTGCGTGCCCTTCTTTTATTTATTTATTTTTTATTTAGAGATACAGCACTGAAACAGGCCCTTCGGCCCACCGAGTCTGTGCCGACCAACAACCACCCATTTATACTAACCCTAAAGTAATCCCATATTCCCTGATCACCTCCCGACACTAGGGGCAATTTACAACGGCCAATTTACCTATCACCTGCAAGTCTTTGGATGTGGGAGGAAACCGGAGCACCCGGCGAAAACCCACGCAGACACAGGGAGAACTTGCAAACTCCACACAGGCAGTACCCAGAATCGAACCCGCTCCCTGGAGCTGTGAGGCTGCGGTGCTAACCACTGCACCACTGTGCCACCCATTACGCCACTGTGCCGCCCATACTTATGCACTTACAATGCACAGGCTGTGCTGGCAGTGCACAATGTGGCCAGCAGTACGGTCCACACTCGGTAAGGGGCACAAGGACTCCAAAGCACTGCTACAAACGGTGCTATGTGACCCAAATTTGTGCCCCATGTATCTATCTCACAGTTTGCCAGGAAAAATAGTCTCTAAATGCTGCTCGTGGTCTGTTTTCAAAACATTGCTAAACATGGAAAATGTCAAGAATCTTGCAAAGAGTTTAGTAATGATGGGCTGTTGAGAGGTACAACGCTGGCATTATGCAACGGAAATTGTTTTCACATGAACAGATTAATCAGTGTCAGCTGCCTTTTCACCAAATTAGTTTGATAAGAATTACAGAAGATGCACAGTTACGTAATTCATACTCGGGCTCAAAATACTTTGACTAATGTTCTTTGAGCAAATAGATCCATTTACTTTTTAAAGACGATGGGGGCTAAACTGGATACCCCCAAAAACACGTACAGGGAACGTGATGCGCAGTTATCCTGTAGTTCAATGTAATGCAAACAGCCTGCCAATTTGGTGCTGCCTACTGATCGGAATGATTTCAGTGTCCAGACAGCATCAACCGTGCTGTTGATTAGCAGGGGACCAATATCATGAGTAGCTAGCATTGCTGAAGAAGGCAGCAGACAGGGATGAGATGGAGTGGAAATGGCCCAAACAGAGGTACTGTGCATGTTTCATCATAGGATACCGGGGGGCCCAAACATTCTAAAACATAAAAAAAAAAGACTTTTCCTTTGCCCCACAGTGAGCCCGATAGCTGTGCAATAATGTGCACCAGACTGTTCAGTTTCACTGAAATCTCCATTCGAAATTGCAGTGTCGACCTCCTCGGCCCATTAACCAGCTCCTAAAGAAGCTCAATGGGCCATTAATTGGTGGGGAGCGGGTTCCCCATGCCCTCCCGTCCTCCAGCACTTTGCATATGGCGGACTGATCCAGAGGCGTTGGGATTCAGAGACGACCTCCTGGACCGCGATTTTTAAATTGCGCTTGCACTGGGCCCCAACCCTGCCGACATTTGAAAATCCAGCCCTTAAAGTTAGTCTACACTGCTAAAAGCTAGCCTGCACCTCTTAAAAGGGAGGTGCATTGTGTCTGGAGAAGGTGCTAGGAGTCATGCAGGAAGTAGCTCTGACCTCAAACAGGCTCGAAGATTTTTGGACATTGCACTGGAGGTCTTGTTGGAGTAGGTGGAAGAGAGGGGAGATATCTTGTATTCGCAGGAGGCCAGGGGGCCCTCCAGACACATGCTTAGAAAGTAGTGGGAGCAGATTGCCGTGGTGGTCAATGCTAGGAGTCAAACCCCGAGGACCAGGATGCAGTTCCAAAAGAAGTTCAATGACCTCAAAATGAGTGGTCATGGTCAGTTAATGCATCTTCAAATACTACATCTGTGCTCCTCGCCTCAGGGACTGCTCAGTACAGCACACTCCCATCACTCACCTACCAAAAACCTATAGCAACCAGGACTCATACCTAGCATTCTAATGTTGCACCTCATTCTCACACATTTCACATTGCTGCAAGCCTCACACCCACATCTCACAGCTATTCAACTAATACAGCCACATCAGCCAAACAGATTGCATCACACTCACTGACACACTTCTCTTGTCCTTGCAGGACAAGATGGCGCACAACATGAGGCAACAGGAGCTAAATGGATGGGAGCAGGCATGCCTGCATGGCCTAGCCCTCATGGAGGAGATAGCCCTGACCATTATTGGAATGGCCATTGCTGAGGCTGTGGCCAGTGGCAGAGCTGAAAACATCGAATGGTCTGCTCTATCACATTTCATGCGGCAGCATGGATTTCAGTGTATGCATGCTGTGCAGATGTGTGAGGCTTGCGCACTGGAGTCATCAGCCATGTGATCAGTGGGTAGCCCTTGTCATCCAGGAGCCACACTTTGGTTTGCCATCGTGGCTCAAATACATCTGACACGGTAGACTGCCGCAGAATGAAGCTATCAAGTCTGCTGCCTGCAGGCCAGGCATTGATGTGTGTGATCACACACCAGCTGGATGTTGAGCGAGTGCATTCCTTTTGGTTTGTGGTATAGGGCAGAGTTGGCATGTGGCACTCACAAAGAACATACATGCAGTCAATAGCCCCCTGCACCATGGGGAAACCTGCAATCCTAGTGAAGCTACGTGCTCAAGATGTCTGCTTCTCTCCAGCAATAGAGAATGAAATGCAATTAGCTCTCATTAAATCGAGAGCCTTAGTGACATCCCTTACTCAACAATGGATGACAAACTGCACGATGTTGCAAATATGTCCAGCTCCAGCCTGGAAGGAGCCTGACACATGAAAGTTCATTGTCACAGTCATCTTCGCAACCACTGGCAATGTCCTGCTGTGAGGTTGCCGTTGTGGCTACAGTAGGTTGCAGATTTCAGTGAGGACATGCTTATTGAAATGTAGATATCTCATACATTGTTCCTCACTGACGTTCAGGTAGGAGATTGCACTCCGAACTGCCTGGGTAGATATGGCCTCCTGCTGAGAGCTCTCCTCTCCATCCTCCTCCTTCCTCATCCAGCAGTTTGCCCTGCTCTTCATGGCCTCTGTTCATTCTCTAAATCATACTGTATTCCAAGGGGAATGCCTGTTAATGCACACATGTCTGGGAACAACTGCTTTGTTTAGAAGCCTTGAAGTCAGCAAAAGTTCTTCTGTACCTGTACACCACTTTCGCTAAATATTTGCAACTAGAAACAACTATAGAAAGTACCAAACACTTGTAGAATCATCACAAAAGCCAGAAGAAGTCAAGCAGCAACTAACTGGTTAGAAGTTGATGATCTCTTTAAAAAGTGCTTTTAGGTGTCCTTCTTGCTGCTGAATGCTTCTTAGAACCATAGAACCATAGAAAAGTTATGGCACAGAAATAGGCCAATCAGCCCATCGTGACTGCGCCAGCTGAAAACACTAGCCACCCATTCTAATCCCACCTTCCAGCGCCTGGTTTGTAGTCTTGCAAGTTACAGCACTTCAGGTCCAGGTCCAGGTACCTTTAAAATTAGTTTTTAAAATTCATTTCAGGGGATGAGGGCATCGCTCACCAGGCCAGCATTTATAGCCCATCCCAAATTGCCCTTGAGAAGGTGGTGGTGAGCTGCTTTCTTGAACCACTGCAGTCCATGTGAGATAGGTACACCCACTGTGCTGTTAGGAAGGGAGTTCCAGGATTTTGACCCAGCGACAGTGAAGGAACGGCGATATAGTTCCAAGTCAGGATGGTGTGTGGCTTGGAGGGGAACTTGCAGGTGGTGTTGTTCCCAAGCACTTGCTGCCCTTGTTCTTCTAGTTGGTAGAGGTCACGGGTTTGGAAGGTGCTGCCTGAGAAGCATTGGTGCGTTGCTGCAGTGCATCTTGTAGATGGTACACACTGCTGCCACTGTGCATCAGTGATGGGGAGAGTGAATATTTGTGAATGGGGTACCAATCAATCAGGCTACTTTGTCCTGGATGGTGTCAAGCTTCTTGAGTGTTGTTGGAGCTGCACCCATCCAGGCAAGTGGAGAGTATTCCACCATACTCCTGACTTGTGCCTTGTAGATGGGGAACAGGCTTTGGGGAGTCTGGAGGTGAGTTACTCACTGCAAGATTCCTAGCCTCTGACCTGCTCTTGGTGCGATGTTATTTATATAGCTATCCCAGTTCAGTTTATGGTCAATGCTAACCCCCCGAATGTTGATAGTGGGGGATTCAGCGATCGTAATGTCATTGAATGTCAAGGGGAGATGGTTAGATTCTCTCTTGTTGGAGATTGTCATTGCCTGGCACTTGTGTGGCGCGAATGTTACTTGCCATTTATCAGCCCAAGCCTGGATATTGTCCAGGTCTTGTTGCATTTCTACACAGACTGCTTCAGTATCTGAGGAGTCGCGAATGGTGCTGAACATTGTGCAGTCATCAGCGAACATCCCCACTTCCGACCTTATGATTGAAGGACAGTCATTGATGAAGCATCTGAAGATGGTTGGGCCTAGGACAATATCCTGAGGAACTCCTGCAATGATGTCCTGAAGTTGTGATGATTGGCCTCCAACAACCACAACCATCTTCCTTTGCGCTAGGTACAATTCCAACCAGCGGAGAGTTTTCCCCCGATTCCCATTGACTCCAGTTTTGCTAGGGCTCCTTGATGCCATACTCGGTCAAATGTTGCCTTGACGTCAAGGGCAGTCACTCTCACCTCACCTCTTGAGTTCAGCTCTTCTATCTATGTTTGAACCAAGGCTGTAATGATGTCAGGAGCACAGTGACCCTGGCAGAACCCAAAAGTACCGTCACTGAGCAGCTTATTGCTAAGCAAGTGCTGCTTGATAGCACTGTCAATGACACCTTCCATCACTTTACTGATGGTCGAGAGTAGACTAATGGGGTGGTAATTGACTGGGTAGGATTTGTCCTGCTTTTTGTGTACAGGAACTACCTGGGCAATTTTCCACAGTGCAGGGTAGGTGCCAGTGCTGTAGCTGTACTGGAACAACTTGGCTAGGGGCGCGGCAAGTTCTGGAGCACTGGTCTTCAGTACTATTGCTGGAATATTGTCAGGGCCCGTAGCCATTGCCGTATCCAGTGCCCTGAATCGTTTCACATGGAGTGAATCGAATTGGCTGAAGTCTGGCATCTGTGATGCTGGGGACATCAGGAGGGAGCCGAGATGGATCATCCACTCAGAACTTCTGGCTGAAGATTGTTGCAAATACTTCAGCCTTATCTTTTGCACTGATGTGCTGAGCTGAGGGTTTCTGCCTCCACCACCGATTGGACAGTAAATTCCAGACACCCACCACCCTCTGGGTGGAAAAAAGTTTTCCTCATGTCCCCTCTAATCCTGCTACCAATCACCTTAAATCTATGCCCCTTGGTAATTGGCCTCTCCGCTTGGGAAACAGGTCCTTCCTGTCTACTCTATCTAGGCCCCTCATAATTTTATACAGCTCAATTAAGTCACCTCTCAGCCTCCTCTGTTCCAAGGAAAACCTCTGTACTCTCTCCAGAGCAATTATGTCCTTCCTGTAATGTGGTGACCAGAACTGTATACAATACTTCAGCACTCAACCAAACCATTGATATCATTCTGGAGTCTACAGCTATCCTTTTCACTATCAACTACCAATTTTTGTGTCATCTGCATATTTCTCAATCATGCCTCCCACATTTCAGTCCAAATCATTAATATATACCACAAACAGCAAGGGAACCAACACTGAGCCCTGTGGAACGCCACTGGAAACCGCATTCCATTTGCAAAAACATCTGTCAACCATTACCCTTTGTTTCCTGTCACTAAGCCAATTTTGGATCCAACTCACCACATTCCCCTGTATCCCATGGCCTTTTATTTTACTGACCAGTCTGCCATGTGGGACCTTGTCAAATGCCTTACTAAAACCCATGTAGACCACATCCACTGCACTACCCTCATCAATCCTCCTTGTTACTTCCTCAAAAAATTCAATTAAGTTAGTAAGACACGACCTTCCCTGAACAAATCCATCCTGATCCCTGATTAATCCATGCCTTTCTAAGTGACAGTTTATCCTACCTCTCAAAATTGAATCTAATAATTTTCCCACCACCGAGGTCAGACTGACCAGCCTATAATTATTTGGCCTATCCCTTGCACCCTTTTTAAACAAAGGTACAACCTTTGCAGACCTCCAATCATCTGGTACCTCGCCTGTATCTCGTGAGGATTTGAAAATGATCCTCAGAGCATCCGTTCTTTCCTTCCTGGCTTCCGTTAATAGCCTGGGATACAATCCATCTGGCCTGGTGATTTATCCATTTTCAAGGACGTCAGGTCCTTTAGTACTTCCTCTCTCATTATGCTTATCGTCTCCAATATTTCACACTCCTCTTTAACTACAATGTCTGCAACATCCCTTTCCTTTGTGAAGACAGAAACATCTTTGGGTTTTCCTTGATTTTACGTGCCAATATTTTTTCATGCCTTCTCTTTGCTTTTCTGATTTCCTTTTTTACTTCACCCCTGCACTTTCTGTACTCCTCTAGGCTTTCTAAATTATTAAGTTTTTTGTGACTGTCATAAGCTTTCTTTTTCTGCTTTAGCTTACCATATATGCTTCAGCTGTGTGAGGTTAAGAGAGGGTGTTAGCTGGAGTATTGGGCTCCAAAATGTCATCTCTGATGTCCAATCATCATTTTATACTGCTGGCAGCTGTTCACTGCATGCACACTAACAGCCTCCCCAATATGGGCTGGAATTTTTCGTTGGACGGGAGCCAGATCGGAATTTTACACTTCCCAGGCCTTTAATTGATCTTGGGTGGGACTTCCACCTCCTTGAGGCAGGAAGTCCCACCTAATGGAGCAGCCGGCCAATCAGTGGGCTGGCAGCTCTTAGTCCCAGCAGCACCACTGGGAGCGGTGGCCACTGCTGGGACAACAACCAGCCATCGCAAGAAGATGAAAGACGGCCCTGGAAAAAAGGTAAATTTTTGCGGCCTCACCGGGGACAAATGGTCAGGTCCCGGCGAAGCAAGGGGGTCGGTTAGCGGGAGCGGGGGAAATGTTCTGCATTAGGGGTGGTGGGGCTTTGGGGGCAGCCCTCCGTGGGGCACAGGGTGTCCGATCAGGAGGGCCCCCTCAGCCCACAAGAAGGCCGCCTGGTTTCACCAGGTGGGCTTTTTGAGGCTTCAGCCGCCCGGCAGGCAAGGATAAAATACCCGCGGCGGTGGGCAGTGTCCCTTAAGTGCCAGTTAATTGGCCACTTAAGGGCCTTGATTGGCCTGGGGTGGGTGGGCCGTTTCTCGCTGCTGGCCCGCGTAAAATTGCAGTGGGGATGGGAGGGGGTCGGGAACAGCTCCCCCACCTCAATTTTAAGCCTCCCCCACCAACCTCCACTCGTTTGGGGAGTGTAAAATTCCCGCCATGGTGTCTGGTGTGATTTGCACCAAAAGTGTGTATGTGCCACCAAGGACTAAGAGCCTTTTGGAACTCTAAGGACACCCAAAAAAAGGATGCTAATGAGCCCAGCTTCTTGTTCCAGGATTCTCTTCTACTGCCTAGTACGGACCCCAGATAGCACATGTCGTGTATGAAAGACTAGAGTTTATATTTGCAACCCTTCTTGTCATGATACATTGTCAGCCAGAAGATGGACTACTGCTAAAACCAAACTGTGACGTTAATAGCATTTCTGTAAGGAGCTAAAGTCTACAGAAGCATTTATATTTCACCACACCTTTTGCTGATTTATTGCATATGTATTTTGTGCCAACTTGGCTTACTTGGCTGCATGCATCTCTGGGTCAGAAGGTTGTAAATTTGCTGGTCATCTTTCATCCTCTTCAGGACCAGTGTTCTGCCTCCTAAGGTACAAGTGGCACCCCAGCATGTCAACCATGTCCTGAAGACGCGAGGGAACCAATTTTGCCTAATCTCTTATGCATCATTTTTGGCATGGTTGTCAGCACAGCCGCTGTGTTCGAATTAGTACTCCATAATCTAGACTAACAGTCTAGTGCAATACTGAGGGAATTTGGCACTACCGGCCCTGCCATTATTCAGATGGTATGGTAAACTAAGACTCTGCCTCACTTGACTGCTCTAGTGCTTCAAGTAGACATTAAGGATCCCATAGCACTCGTCAAAAAAATAGCAGGAAGTTGTCCTGGCCAATGTTCTTCCTTCAATCAATGCCATCAAAAACAAATTACTCAGTCATTCAACTCATGCTTTATGGGGCTTGCTGGTTTAAAAATTGCCTTCGTAAGAATATTCACAGTGCTCCAAAGTAATTCAATCTATGTGAAGTGCTCTGCGACATAAAGTTTTATTTCCATTTTATATTTGATCAAGAAGCTCATTAGAAGATGGTAAGCTTTGTCTTGTTGAAATCCATTTCTCTTTTCCACTAATATCTTGAACCTAAAGGGCCTTTGCTGACCAAGGCAAAAGCCTCTTATTTAATTTAATATGATGTTAGAGGAAGTTTGTGGATTTAAAAAAAAATCTCAAGTTATTTAGTATTCTTATACTGCTCTCATATTGTACTTCTGGCATTGGTGTGTCTTGGCCCCACCACAGCCTTTAACTTGGATTAGGTCACCTTGCCTATTAATGGCAATGGTGCCTATTAATTCTAACAAATGCAATTAATTCTAGCAAATGAAACTGCTTTAAAACCCCACTGAAAAATGTTTTATTTAAGGAGAAAGCCATGTTAGTTGCTTTCTGTGCTATGATTCACACTTGAGTGACTATAAGTTCTTATCAATCAATAAAAATCACCCCAGCAGTCAAAGGCAGGTGAGCAGCACTGTGTATGTGACAAAAAGAAAATAAAAACTGTCAATGGGGGAAATTTGAAATAGAAACAGAAAACACTGGATTTTCACAGTGGATCTGTTCTGTGTATTGAGAGTTTTTGGTTTCTACTCAGTGAATGTTTTGGACTATTAAGTGCATGTTTGCCTTAGTCAACTTCACAGAATACAAACGTGCAATGCAAATCCAGCCTGCTGTTTGCACAATACTTGAAGATATAACTAAAGGAGGCAATGGTCCAGCTTTCTGAAGGGTACTCAGATCATTAACTGAATTACTAGAACTGGGAAAGGGATGCGGCAGCGTAGAGCATTAATCCATTTTCACTTCAAAAGTACTTAATTGGTTGCAAAGTGTTTTGGGTCATCCTGAGGATGTGTAAAGCACTATATAAATGCAAGTCTTTCTTTTTAAAAACTTAATTACACATTTTTTACTGATCTTGTATTTTTGTATTTGCCCATAAACTGCTTCTCATTTCAAACTGTAAGAACTGACTTCTCCAGATCTCTCATCATAAATGTGCAGTCTCAAATGCTTTGTTTCATAATATTAGGAAAGTTCTCACCATTTATGCATTTCAAATTTGCAGCTTTTTATGCATCTCTAATCACTTTTTAAGATATTTTCCAGTTCTGTGATTTTTAAAAAATATTTGTCAGAAATGATTTGTATCGAATTGTTTGCTTGTCAATCAAGCCCATGGGATCCAGGCAAATGCAGCAAGCTGGATACAAAATTGGCTCAGTGGCAGGAAACAAAGGGTAATTGTTGATGGGTGTTTTTGCGACTGGAGGGCTGTTTCCAGTGGCATCCCGCAGGGCTCAGTACTAGGTTCTCTGCTTTTTGTGGTATATATTAACGATTTGGATGCAAGTGTAGGGGACATGATCAAGAAGTTTGCAGATGACACAAAAATTAACCTTGTGGTTGATAGCGAGGAGGATAGCTGTAGGCTGCAGGAAGATATCGATGGACAGGCCAGGTGGCCAGAAAAGTGGCAAATGAAATTCAACCTGGAGAACTGTGAGGTGATGAATTTGGGAAGGTCAAACAAGGTAAACAAATATATGATTAATGGGAGAATACTGAGAGGTGTAGAAGAAGTGAGGGACCTTGGAGTGAATTTCCACAGATCCCTGAAGGTAGCAGGACAAGTCGATAAGGTGCTTAAGAAGGCACATGGAATCCTTTCCTTTATAGCCGAGGTATAGAATACAAGAGCAGGGAGGTTATGCTGTAAGTGTATAAATCAGTGGTTAGGCCACAACTTGAGTACTGTGTGCAGTTATGGTCACCTCATTACAGAAAGGATATAATTGCACCAGAGAGGGTATAAGTGGAGATTTATGAGGATGTTCCCAGGACTGGAAAAATGCAGCTATGAGGAAAGATTGGATAGACTGGGGTTTTTCCCTTTGGAACAGAGAAGGCTGAGGGGAGATTTGATTGAAATATACAAAATTGTGAGGGGCCTGGATAGAGTGGATGTGAAGGGCCTATTTACCTTAGCAGAGAGGTCAGTGACTAGGGGGCATAGATTTTAAGTGATTGGTAGAAGGATTAGAGAGGAGATGAGGAAAAACATTTTACTGAGAAGGCACTGGGGGTCTGGAACTCACTGCCTGAAAGGGTAGTAGAGGCAGAAACCCTTAACTCATTTAAAAAGTGTCTGGATATGCACCTCAAGTGCCGTATCCTGAAGGGCTATGGACCAAATGCTGGAAGGTGGGATTAGGCTGGGTGGCTCGTTTTTCAGCCGGCGCAGACACAATGGACCAAGTGGCCTCTTTCTGTGCTGTAAACTTTCTATGATTCGAAGGTGTTATCAGTGAAGTGCCCATGTTTTAATATTTCATCGTAGTTTGCACATGGCTTTGCTGAAAACTGTATTTATAACTAATCTGGGAAACTACTAGTGACTAAATGAACTACAGAGGTTGGGAGTACAACTTTGACACAATTTATTTATTTCTGTAAAGCAACAGTGCGAATATTTTTCAATGGTATTCGAGTTCTTCAAAAAAAAATGAAAGCTATTTTCTTTCCTTCTTGAAGTTCCCCATTCTAAGTACCATTTCCTAAGTGATTGTGGCGTGTGACGTTTCCGAATCCTCTGTATAGGATTTTTAAAAAAATTCATTCATGGGATGTGGGTGTCGCGGGCTAGGCCAGCATTTATTGCCCATCCCTAATTGCCCTTGAGAAGGTGGTGGTGAACTGCCTTCTTGAACCTCTGCAGTCCACAGTGCGGTTAGGATGGGAGTTCCAGGATTTTGACTCAGCGACAGTGAAGGAACGGCGATATAGTTCCAAGTTGGGATGGTGTGTGGCTTGGAGGGGAACTTGCTGGTCGTGGTGTTCTCATGCATATGCTGCCCTTGTCCTTCTAGGTGGTAGAGGTCACAGGTTTGGAAGGTGGTATTAAAGGAGCTTTGGTGCGTTGCTGCAGTGCACCTTGTAGATGGTATACACTGCTGCCACTGTGCATCAGTGGTGGAGGGAGTGGATATTTGTGGATGGGGTACCAATCAAGCGAGCTGCTTTGTCCTGGATGGTGTCAAGCGTCTTGAGTGTTGTTGGAGCTGCACCCATCCAGGCAAGTGGAGAGTATTCCATCACACTCCTGACTTGTGCCTTGTAGATGGTGGACAGGCTTTGAGGAGTCTGGAGGTGAGTTACTTGCCACAGGACTCCTAGTTTCTGACCTGCTCTTGGAGCCACGGTATTTATATGGCGACCTCAGTTCAGTTTCTCGTTAATGGTAACCCCCAAAATGTTGATAGATGGGGATTCAGCAATGGTAATGCCATTGAATGTCAAGGGGAGATGGTTAGATTCTCTCTTGTTGGAGATGGCCATTGCCTGGAACTTGTTTGGCGCGAATGTTACTTGCCACTTATCAGCCCAAGCCTGGTTATTGTCCAGATCTTGCTGCATTTCTACACGGACTGCTTCAGTATCTGAGGAGTCGTGAATGGTGCTGAACATTTTGCAATCATCAGCGAACATCCCCACTTCTGACCTTATGATTGAAGGAAGGCCATTGATGAAGCATCTGAAGATGGTTGGGCCTAGGATACTACCCTGAGGAACTCCTGCAGTGATGTCCTGGAGCTGAGATGATTGACCTCCAACAACCACAACCATCTTCCTTTGTGCTGGTTATGACTCCAACCAGTGGAGAGTTTTCCCCCTGATTCCCATTGACTCCAGTTTTGCTAGGGCTCCTTGATGCCATACTTGGTCAAATGCTGCCTTGATGTAAAGGGCAGTCACTCTCACCTCACCTCTTGAGTTCAGCTCTTTTGTCCATGTCTGAACCAAGGCTGTAATGATGTCAGGAGCTGAATGGCCCTGGTGGAATCCAAACGCAGCGTCTCTGATCAGGTTATTGCTAAGCAAGTGCGGCTTGAAAGCACTGTCGATGACACCTTCCATCACTTTGCTGATGATTGAGAGTAGACTGATGGGGCGGTAATTGGCTGGGTTGGACTTGTCCTGCTTTTTGTGTACAGGACATACTTGGGCAATTTTCCACATTGCAAGGTAGATGCCAGTGTTGTAGCTGTACTGGAACAACTTGGCTAAGGGTGCGGCAAGTTCTGGAGCACAGGTCTTCAGTACTATTGTCGGAATATTGTCAGGGCCCATAGCCTTTGCAGTATCCAGTGCCTTCAATCGTTTTTGATATCATGTGGAGTGAATTGAATTGGCTGAAGTCTGGCATCTGTGATGCTGGGGACATCAGGAGGAGGCCATGATGGATCATCAACTCAACACTTCTGGCTAAAGATTGTTGCAAATGCTTCAGCCTTATCTTCTGTACTGATGTGCTGGGCTCCCCACCATTGAGGATGGGGATATTTGTGGAGTCACTTCCTCTTGTTAGTTGTTTAATTGCCCACTCCCATTCATGGTTGGATGTGGCAGGACTGCAAAGCTTAGATCTGATTCGTTGGTTATGGGATCGCTTAGCTCTGTCTATCGCATGCTGCTCACGCAGTTTGGCATGCAGGTAGTCCTGGGCTGTAGATTCACGAGGTTGACACCTCATTTTGAGGTATGCTTGGTGCTGCTCCTGGCATGCCCTCCTACACTGTTCATTGAACCAGGGATGGTTCCCCGGGTTGATGGTAATGGTAGAGTGGGGGATATGCCGAGTCATGAGGTTACAGATTGTGGTTGAGTACATTTCTGCTGCTGATGATGGCCCACAGCACCTCACAGATGCCCAGTTTTGCATTGTTAGATCTGTTCGAAATCCATCCCATTTGGCATGGTGGTAGTGGTGCACAACACGAAGGAAGGTATCCTCAATGTGAAGGCGGGACTTTGTCTCCACAAGGACTGTGTGGTGGTCACTCCTACCAATACTGTCATGGAGAGATGCATCTGTGGCAGGCAGATTGGTGAGGACGAGGTCAAGTATGTTTTTCCCTCTTGTTGGTACCGTCACGACCTGCCGCATACCCAGTCTAGCAGCTATCTCCTTTAGGACTCGGCCAGCTCGGTCAGTAGTGGTGCTACCGAGCAACTCTTGGTGATGGACATTGAAGTCCCCCACCGAGAGTACATTCTGTGCCCTTTCCACCCTCAGTGCTTCCTCCAAGTTGTTCAACATGGAGGAGTACTGATTCATCAGCTGAGGGAGAGCAGTAGGTGGTAATCAGCAGGAAGTTTCCTTGCCCATGTTAGACCTGATGCCATGAGACGTCATGGGGTCTGGAGTCGATGTTGAGGACTCCCGGCGCAACTCCCTCCCAACTGTATACCACTGTGCCGGCGCCTCTGCTGGGTCTGTCCCACCAGTGCGACAGGACGTACCCAGGGATGGTGATGGCGGTGTCTGGGACATTGTAAGGTACGATTTGATGAGTATGACTATGTCAGCTGTCGCTTGACTAGTCTGTGGGACAGCTCTCCCTACTTTGGCACAAGCCCCTAGATGTTAGTAAGAAAGTCTTTGCAGGGTCGACAGGGCTAGATTTGCCATTGTTGTTTCCGGTGCCTAGGTCGATGCTGGGTGGTCCGTCCGGTTTCATTCTTTACTGACTTCATATACTTCGAATACTGCAAGTGACTCCTTCTCCTGCTCCCTTAGATTTTTCATCAACTCTTGTGGGCAAATTTCTCATCAAACATCTGCTTGATTGCTCCTACCCACACCGTCCAGCTGAGAATTACTTCTTGCTACCCTGTGAATCATGTGCTCCCATCCTCTGGTACAACAAGATACTGTGCTGCACTATCACTTAAAGATTTTGGTCGTACCGTTACTTTGAACAGAAGTGAGATATTGTAGGTCGAAAGACATTTTTCTGGATCATTTGCACTAATCTTTTGTGTACACCAGAGCAAGTTTAATGGGTGCAATTCAAGGACCATCCAAGGGCAAACCAATTATATTCACCATAAATGTGGTGATTAAGCCATATAAAATTTACATGTAAATGAAAAACATCTGTATTTGCTGTGGAAATGCCACAGAGAAAAAGATACTGAGAGCAAGAACAGAGAACAAGACCAGACTGCCCAAAATTTTGTTTACTGGCCATGGAAAATAATAGCAATAATTTAGGAATTATATTTAAAACGTATTTTTATTTCCTTCTTGTTTTACATTTCGGTTTGCATATTTTGTCTTCTCATCTGTTGTAGTATGTGTAAATTAACATTTCATCCAGACTGGACAATCCAGGTCCTACATCTGTTGGATAATAGATCCCTGGAGAGTTATTAGTCCAGGACACAAGGTCAGATGTTAATAATCCATCAATCTCTTGCACTTCTCTTATGTATTAGTACCTATAAATTTTCTTCAGTCTTCTCAGTCTCAGATCAAGAAACATGTCTTCATAGAAAGCCAGGATGCCTTTGATGCTGACACCAATTCTCTCTAATGCAGCATTCTCAATTATAGACTAGCATATTCCATGATACTCAGTAGGGCATTGCTCTTCAAATTCTACAAGAATGTCCTTTTGACCAGTAGAGAATTATTGGTAATAATTGTGTGCCAACTCCCGTACAAAGACAAAAGAGAATGTAGTCTGCATTTTGTTCACTTGGTGTGCAAATGGTCCAGATTTCTGTGTGCCAGCTTGTTCTACTGGTTGGTTACTGCATTGTTATAGAGCATCGTGGACAAAAAAGCTGGCCTTTACCCAGAGGGAAATACTCCTACACCACCAGCTTCACATTTAGGTCAAGTTTTTCTTACTTTTTTAATAGTGACCTCAAGGGGTCCCTTTAAGAACAGCTGGGTAGGCTACATGTAAGATCACATTTTCTCAATGCAACCAGCCTTACAACACAATTTGCCAGTTACACTGATCCAGGAAAATCCAATTTATAGTCACCAGAGCAAATCTCCAGTACTTCCATCTGGAGGAGGGGATATGTTTAAAACTGTTACTTATTCCAGAAAAGAAACTGTTGTAAAATAGGTTATTTTTAAAAGATGAACAGAAGAATTTTGCAACTTGAAATTACAATATAAAATATAATATTAATTTAGTACATTTTCTGTTTCTGCATTTGATACAGCGTTTACTCATTGAATAGACAATATACTTAAAATAGGCCAAAGGAATGATTTAATGTGCAGATTCAGGTACAGTTGTAGGTGAGATGTATAAATAAATCACTTTATTCCTGCCTGTGATGTGTGGCGTATAACAAAGCTAAAAGTGACTGAGTTGGAGACATATCTTGTGGCAACTACAAACTACATCTATCATTATGCTTTGAATTAACCAGAGAGAAATGGTTGCCATCAACTTGGCAAATTCAAGTGCTCTTACTCTTTGAATTTGATAATTTGAAAACATTTTTCCCTTTATTCTTATGGTGGACTTGCTACAGAACTTGTGTCCCATCAAGCACAGGAGTCTATTTCCAAAACCTCTGCTTGTCTAGTAACTGTTCGTTGTTGGAGGCGTACAAAGTTCATTTGATGGCAACTGCTAGATAAAATTATTTTCCCAGCTGCACTCCTCTGAAATCCCATTAACATGTTCACCACCACTAATGCCATAGCTTTTGACGATAACAAGAATTCCATTTCTGCTGGTGCTGCTGTAAAAAGTAATTCACGTACTTGCCAGAAATATGAAGGGCACACAGCACCATTGGAAACTAGACCAGCACCAGCTCTGTTGTGGTCAAATTGGGCACATGCACTAAACTGATTCGAGGCAAATAAATTATCTGCTAAGTGTAGAGCTATCTGGTTCAACTCAGGAAAACACTATGTACTTTATATGTTTAGATAGAAAAATAATTTTAAAAAAACACTTTACTGACATGAATCTTTTTTTTGGCCATGTAACTAGACATGTCTGATTCTAACATAAAAAGTACACAGCATGAATTTTAGAAAGTTAAACCACTAGTATGAAAAGATGAATGTATGAGAACCATCCCAAGATATATCTTGTCCAGTGCCTATACTGAGGGTATTTATTTCATACATTAAATAGCTCAGCCACAGTGTTACAGAAACCCTGCTGAGATAACAGTTCATTTTGAAAGACCAAAGTTTGACATGTCCTGGCTGATATTCTTTGGAGCATATGAGTAAAAGAAAGCTGTGGAGCTGAGAGATTTCCTCTGTTGGCTGCTTTTAATGTGTTCCAAGTTTCTAAACTCTAGGCCTGGCCAAGGGAATCCCACTCAATATGTGGAGACTGCAGACAGTGTGAAGTTGCTCAACCATCCATACCACAAAGAAAGTCAATCTTAACAATAAGGTTAAAAGCAAAATACTGCGGATGCTGGAAATCTGAAACAAAAACAAGAAATGCTGGATTCACTCAGCAGGTCTGGCAGCATCTGTGGAAAGAGAAGCAGAGTTAACGTTTCGGGTCAGTGACCCTTCTTCGGAACTGACCAGTTCCGAAGAAGGGTCACTGACCCGAAACGTTAACTCTGCTTCTCTTTCCACAGATGCTGCCAGACCTGCTGAGTGAATCCAGCATTTCTTGTTTTTGTTAACAATAAGGTTGTATGCTCCAAAGTGAATGTTGGAGACATCGGCTGACTGCAATTCCTAAACAGCCCAGGACTTTGCTCAGGTGAGACATTATTAGACTAGGACTCGGAACTATTTGAGACCAGCAGTCAGTTTTGCTATTTGTTTCATTTACAATAAAGCTCAATGGTTCATAAAAATATGACTTAAATCACATCAACAATCCAGCAACAGCATTTATCTGGCCTGTTGGAGTTTTAGAGCAAGGGTTGCTTAAAACCCTTGTTGCTGTCGAAAGATTGAATTGTTATGGGGCCTAATTTCTTTAGCAGCACATTGGCTAACTCACAGGTTGATGACTCCATTAAAATAATGCACAAAACAATTTGAAATATTCACATTAACCAAAAGGGGGCAGAATTGGACCTCACATTGCTTGTTCTTCGGGCATGACAAGGGTCCACAATGTTGTATGATTGCCTTTAAGAGTGATGTCCCTTTAAAATCTTAGTATGGTAATAAGCTAAGTACCAGGATGCAGTTATGTTACCACAAGCCACAGTCACTCTGCAACTGTAACACCCAGAGTAAGTTTCTGTAAATAGTTAGCTCTGTACTGTATATAATATTTAGATGTAATAAACCTGTTTGAGATCTTCAACCGACTGGATTTCATGCATCTCATTTATGTTGCATCAGACAACATAAAGAACTCATTACATGCTGGCAATGATCTGGCACAAACCATTGACAAGCGCACCACCTCGACTACAGCGGCTCTTAGTGAAAGAACAGGGGTGCGACTTTGACGTCTGCTACAAAAATGGTCACCTCAGATATGCTGAGCAGATTGCCAAACCCGAGCAAGAACGAAGAAGTTCCACTGGATCTACAAGTAGACAGCATGGACATCGAGGTGGAAGATGTGCTCAAAATAGATTTATTGCATTTTGGTCAGCACAAATGTGACCAGCTACAATCCGAAACAGCCAATGACCCACAACTGAAGGTACTATGGAGAGTCATCATAGAAGGCCGGCCTGATACGGTAAAAGAGGTGCCAGAAACCCTCAGATGCTTTTGGCCTTACAGGGATAAACTTGATATCTCGAGAGGCGTCACCTTCAAGGGAAAACAAGTGATTGTGCCCAAAGCTCTGAAAGAGGACATCTTGTCACAACTTCACCAAGGCCATACGGGCATAGAGCTAACAAGATGACTGGCATGATACACTGTTTATTGGCCAGGGATCAACAGTGACATCGAAAAGTTAGTGAGGATGTGCGAGGCATACCAGAGCCACCAGCCACAACAACGTAAAGAACCTATACACCCTCACGAGATTCCGTCATTCCTTTGGTCCAAAGTCAGCACTGACTTGTTTTCCATTAATGGAGATGACTTTATCTTAATCACTGATTATTTCTCCAAATTTCCAATTATCAAACGGGTAAAAGGCACTTGAAGCGCGGTTGTCGCAGACACATTGAGTGCCATATTCAGTCTATTCAGTGCACCTAAAGAAATAATTTCTGACAATGGGCCATAATATACAGGCAGACCTTTCAGGGATATGTGTGCCAAATGGGGCATAAACCAGGTGACGTCCTCACCACATTAACCTAGGTCTAATGGTCTTGCCGAGTGAATGGTTTGCACAGTTAAGTCACTTATCCTGAAGTGTAGGAAAACAAAACAAGATTTTCATGTTGCCATGCTCCACCTCAGAGCTACACCTATGGATATGGGCTTACCATCACCAGCAGGGATCATGTTTGACAGACAAGTGCGGACGACTGATCGCATTGTGAGCAGCAAATACAGTATAATAAATTGAAGGAAATACAAGTAAATCACTGCTTCACCTGGAAGGAGTGTTTGGGGCCTTGGATGGTGAGGAAAGAGGAGGTATAAGGGCAGGATTTACATCTCCTGCTATTGCATATGAAGGTGCCATGGGAAGTGGACGAGGTGTCGGAGTGATTGAAGAGTGGACCAGGGTGTCACAGAAGGAACAATTCCTTCAGAATGCTGACCAGGGAGGGGAAGGGAAGATATGTTTGGTGGTGGCATCATGCTGAAAGCGGAAATGGTGGAGGATGATCCTTTGGATGTGTAGGCTGGTGGGGTGGAAAGTGAGGACAAGAGAAACCCTGTTGTGGTTCTGGGAGGGAGGGGAAGGGATGAGGGCAGAAGTGCAGGAAATAGGTCAGAAATGGTTGAGGGCGGCCCCATTGGGGGGGGGGGGAATCCTTGGTTGAGGAAAAAGGAAGACACGTCAGAAGTGCCGTTGTGGACGGTTGCATCATCAGAACAGATGCATTGGAGACGGAGAAACTGGGAGAATGGGATGGAGTCTCAATGCAGTCGCCTCTACATTGGGGAGACCAAACGCTTTGCACAACACCTCTGCTCAGTCCGAAATCATGACCCCGAGCTTCCGGTTGCTTGCCATTTAAACACACCCCCCTGCTTTCATGCTCACATTTCTGTCCTTGGCTTGCTGCAGTGTTCCAGTGAACATCAATGCAAGCTTGAGGAGCAGCACCTGATCTTTCGATTAGACACTCTACAGCCTTGCGGACTCAACCTTGAGTTCAACAATTTCAGATCATGACTGACCTTTTTTATATTTTTATATTTTTTAAAAATTATTTTATTTTAATTTATTTTTTAACTGTGTGCCTGTTTTTCATGTGGACAGAGCTGCTCATTATTCTGCCATTAACACTCTTTCTGGACTAATGCTTTGCCTTTCATCACAAGCATTAACATGCTCTTTGCCTTTGTCCCATAACAGCTTTGTTATTTAATCTCTCCTGCCCTCTGCCCTATCACACACCTTCCCTTTTGTTCTCTTCCCCACCAACCCACACCACCTCTTCACTTGCTTAAAACCTAATTCTTTTCTAACCTTTGCCAGTTCTGATGAAAGGTCACAGACCTGAAACATTAACTCTACTTCTCTCTCCACAGATGCTGCCTGACCTGCTGGGTATTTTCAGCACTTTCTGTTTTTTATTTCAGATTTCCAGCATCTGCAGTATTTTGCTTTTATTTTGCTGCTACTGTAACACCTCGAGGCAGGTTCTGTAAATAATTAGCTCTGTACTGTATATAATAGCTGTTTACTGAACCTGTTTTGAGATCTTCAACATAACTGGACTCCACGCAACATTTATGTTGCATCAAACAACTTAAAAGAACTCATTACACATAACATACCAATTTGGAACAAAGATCATACGTGACTGAAATGCCCCGAAACTGCATCAATCACCATCTTGTTGTAGATGCCCATTATGCTTCTCAGGTGCCTGCTTAATTAAGCGCAGGGCCAATTAATATATTATAATGAACATTCTTGAATTCATTGATTGGGTTGTTTCAGTGCCTGATTCATAGGTTCTTAAGCCTGCTTAATAAATCATGGTGGGAACTGTCAGGAAGAAGCCTTCACAAGCATTATTTAAAGGGATCCTTGCCTCTATCAAGTGAGGTCCCTGGTTTGGCATTTCAGGCTGCTAGGGTGCTTGTTGGGCAAGTTCTGGCTGCAACGGCAGTGCTTTAAAATGGCTACTTTTTGGTGGTCCAACAGTTACATTATCTCTATATTTCTGCACAGTGGCTGCTGTTGTGGGTGTTCTGCTGGGTCTTCCTTTGCTAGAGAAGGAGAAACATCACCAACCAAGGAGAGTCCACAGACCAGGAGTTACTGCAAGAAGAGGGAGAAGGAGGGAGAAGGAGGGGAGGCCACAGGAGGCCCCAACCACACAGGCCATTAGGAACTGACTGTCATACCTTAACCTCACAGAGGATCAGGTACTTCTGCTCTACAAGGGACGTGGTCACAGAGCTATGTTAACTGTTGTAGCACAATCCCAAGCCCTAAATTCTTAGAATCTTTTCAGCTGCAACAAATCAGAAGTTAGTAATAATGAGAAGTGATGAAAATCTACCAGTCTAAAACAATAAAAACAAGATCAAAAAATTCATGAAAAATATTTTTTCAAAATCCTTCTTTTGCCAATTTTATTTCCACACAAGTTCAGAATAAGGTCTGTAACAAAATAAAAAATAAAAACTTACATATTTTTATATAACGCTATTAAACTTACCGATAACGCTTTCTTTTAAGACTTTGTGTATCCTTTAAAATATTTGCTTGGAAGTCTTGGTCTCTTTCAAAAGCCTGGCCTTGCAATAGAAGGAAGTTATTAATGACACACATGCCTGCAATTTCTAGGATAATGCTGTCTGAGCATTTCCACTGTGCTCAATTTCTCAGCATGGGCCTGCATTTTCCTTCTCCAGCTGCCTATTGTGGAATGATGAGAAAGAAAAAATAGGGCAACATATGTTATCACTGCAATCATGCCCTAACAGCCACTTGAGCCTGCCCTGCTACGTGTAAATGGTGTGGTGGAGTCATGCTGTGCCTGCAATTTCTTCCAAATAGTACTCCTAATCTAATGTTGGGAAAGTAATACCACTACAAAAGTGATTGCTGGAGCATCAGAGTGGTATCCCTGAGGTGGGTAAAGCATGGAAGTGGTCATTGTTTCCAGGGATTTATTCTGAGAACAAATTTTGTTTTTTTCATTCAGAAGCTTTGCTGAAAATTACCTAGGTGTCAGCTGTGACTCATCAGTAGCTTTCTCACCTCTGAATTAGTTGTGGTTGAAGTCCCAGTCCAAATCACTGGTTAGGTTTCAGCTGGAATATTGTGTGCAAGTGGATCGGTAAGCAAAGGTCATAGATTTAAAATAATTGACCAAAGAACTAGAGGGGAAAATGATGAAAATTGTCTTTGCACAGAAGGTTGTTAAGAGCCTACTTGAAAGTGTGTTGCAATCAGTTTCCACATTAACTTTCAAAACTAAATGGACAATTGAAGAGCATTAATTTGCAGGGTTTTGAGGAAAAAGCTGGGGTCTGGGATTAAACTGGACAGCTCTTTCAAAGAGCTGGGACAGGCATGATGGGCCAAATGGCCTTCTTCTGTGTTGTAAGGTTCTCTGATTCCCGTGACTTGAGGCACAAAATCAAGGCTGACACTACAGCAATACCGAGGGAATGCTGCACTGTTAGAAGCCCTTGCTTTCGGATGTGATGCTGAACTGAGATATCTGCCCTCTCAGTTGGACATAGAAAAATCCCATGGCTATATTCCGAAGAAGAGCAGGGGAGTAATCTCCGATGTCCTAGCCAATATTTATTCATTAACCAACATCTACAAACAAATTATCTGATCATTATCACATTGTTTGTGGAATCTTACTGTATGCAAGTTGGCTGCCATGTTTCCTACATTACAACAGTGACAACACATCAAAAGTACTTAATTGGCTCTAACATATTTTGGGACATTCTGAGGTCATGAAAAAAAGCTGCATTAATCCAACTCTTTCTTTATATTATGCCAAAATAAAAATTTTACATTAGATAGTTGGATTTTTCTATTAGAATCCCACTCTCCTTGTATTATTAAGAGAAGGAGGATATGGAAAAGGATAATGTGGAGGAATGAGGAATTGGCATCGGAGAGGATGCTTGTCTCCACCATGCTGATAGCCACTCCACAGTGCTAATGGTCATCAGAGGTCCTACCTTGATTTTTCTATGAGGCAACACATTGGACGGATGTGCTTTCCCCCCTCCCGAGGCTATCAAAGAGGTACTAGTCATGGACTGGCAGCCCACCTCCTCAAGAAGCATGTTAGCAGCTGTTAAAGTGACCATAGTGATGAAGGTTTATGACACTAGATCGTTCCAGGCATTATTGGATGACCTTAACCACATAGGTCAATTTGCAATGGACCTTTGCCGCAAGAAGGTAATAGATGATCTAGCCAGGTGAATCTCCAAATCATATCCTCCCTACTGATCCTAACAGGCAACAAGAACAAACAGTGAGGTTCCATCAAGCTGCAGGATTCTAATAGGTGCAGAGTGTGATCGTTGGAATTCATGATACATTGAAGGTCCAAAAGAGATCCCTCTAAACAGAAAGGGACATCATTCTGCCAATATGCAGCTAGTGTGTGATACCAACACAAGATCTTGTAAGTGAAAGCTTGTTCACCCAAGAAGCTCCCATGATGTTTTTGTACGTTGATAATCAACTATACCTACATTGCTGAGGCAAAGCAGTTTCAAAGTTGGTTGATTGGAAACCAGGGATAGTCCCTAAGCTCCGGCTGATGATACCCCTCTGGGATCCAACCTCCACAACAAAGAACAGGTATGATAAGGTCTGGGATCCACCTGAATTGTTACAGAGTGAGCAACCAACATGTTGAAATCCTATTTCAGGTACCTTGATAGAGAATTTTTGCAGGACAACCCAGCAAAGGTTTCAAAAATAATCATTGTCTATTGCGTGTCACACAATTGTGCAACTCAGAAGGGTTAGTCCTGTCCAGTGAAGCTGAAACGGCTGGTAAAGTAAGAAATTCAAATCATCTAGCGGTTGGCCAGACAGGAGAGGAAGCGAAAGTAGAGGAAGTGAAAGGTCACTGCCAGTAACTGGAGAAAATGGCAGGAAATGATCCACAACTGTTTCCAATAAAAAAAGAAAGAGAGAACTTACATTTATATAGCAACTTTTATGACCACAGAACATCCCAAATTGCTTCACAGTGAAAGATAAATCATGGATTTCATATCCGGTCAAGAGACACTGAGGGAGCTCTCTCAATAGCCTTATTATAGACACTATTCCCCAATGCAATAAATCTTTGGCCCTTTCAGAGTTAAATCACTCTCTCACTATATTAAAGAACAAGGAGTCACATATTGCAGCATAATATTGCACTGTCACACTTTTTGACTGACAATTTTCAGGTTTGCTTAACACTAACAGTACTTCTAATTCCACCCACCATTGTGTCTACTGCATGAACATGAAATCGATCCTGTCATTGTACTGTAGACAATCCACACCTGCTCCTCACAGCTCTCCTTCACCTTGCTCATCTCTCACTACCTTATTGGTCGATCTGCTGAAGAGATGAAGAGCTCCCTTCTTTTGGGCACGTAACGGCTTGATGGTTGCCACTCCTCTCTCTGTGGCACTTCCTTACTGCTGATTGTCGGCAACCTTTTCCTTTGCAAGAAGAATACAAATTGAGTAAGGTAACTGATTCAATCAGCTTTGGCTTAGTGTAGCACTCTTAATTCTGAGTCGGAAGATTGTTGGCTCAAGCCCCAGGCCATACACGTGAGCACATCACCTAGGCTGACACTGCAGTGGAGTACTGAGGGAGTGCTGCACTGTCAGAGGTACTATCTTTCAGATGAGATGTTAAACCAAGGTCCTGCCAGGCTGGTCACTTGGACGTAAGGGGGCGATTTAAATACTACCTGCCCAGCAGAAACTTGGCAGGTAGGCACTTGAAATCACCTGGGTTAGTTACTCACCAGAAAACCATCCAGAGGCTGCACACCATAATTTTCATTCTAGCTTCTGCATGAATAGTGAGAATGGGTAGGAAGACAGCCGGCAAGATTTAAATGAAGTCTGGGAATTAAAATACCACAGACCTGATTTCTGGTGTAGTGGGTACATAATCCACCTACCCACGGAGAATTGCCAAACGTGATGCAATCTAGTAAGGCAGTGTACAGAGGCAAGGGTGCTCTATATATGATTGGGTGCATTAAAATAGATACTGAGCAGATAAAGTATGCTTCAGTTGAATATCTGTAATAAGATCTAAAAACCTAATTAAGGTGGTAACTGTCTAATGCAACACGTATTTCACATGACAGTTCATACAGGATATCATTATATGCTTCAGTCTATGTGCTTTGCTATTTTTTTCTCAGAGCCCTGTAAATCTGTCCCTGTAAATCCTATGGATGGGCAATAAATGTCGACTTTTCCAGTGACGCTCATATCCTGAGAATTAATTTAAAAAAAAACAAAAGTAGTCTGAATCTGAATAAGTTCAAATGTTTGGTAAATTCAGATTTACGAGGGTGAATGTTGGGCAGAGACAGAATTGGGCTATGATGGGCCCCATAACTGTAATAACCAGCCAATAACCAGCTCAAAAATGCAGAATAGCGACTTAGCAAGGTACTAGAGTGTGCTCACTGCCTGTGAAATCTTACCTCAAAAGGAGTCAGCACCTTTTGGTTAGAAAGGGGAGAAAGTTCAGGGGACTAAATCATAGCTCCCTGTTTATCAAAGCTATTCCAGGATTTATGTAAACTGGATTCGTTTTTACTCGAATTGTTAGTCAGTATAGTGAATTATAAAGAAGCACATTCATTCTTAAAGAGGATTATTCATTTCCAATCTTTTATGGTTTAAAATTTATAGTTATTGAAATGCCAGGGGTCAGCCTGTCTCTTTGCTAACTTTTTATATCTATGGGTACTGTGAAACCAATGCAATTTAATGATTTTAAAAAATGAAAGCTATTTGACTACCCTAAGAATCGTGCAATGAAAGAATAAAGTAGACTTTCCCTCCGGACCAAATGGACTATATTCCCTCACAGTGAACTTTTGGGATAAATACCATCTGATCTTTGAACCCAAGAATGGGTTTCCAGTTCCCGATATGATCTAACCAAGTTTGTTTTAAAATCCACCAGGCAGGTCTAGAGTTACTTTGCATGGTTTGACTTTTCTATATTAGACGGACAGTCTAAAACATGTTGTCATGGCTGTGACCTGTGACCCCCCCCCCTCACTTATAGATCAAAGATTCCTGGCTTTGCAAAAATACAAAATATAATTCAGAGAATAGCAAACAAGCAGAAATATCGTGACAGGGTAATCATCTGGCAATTGAACCTGAAATTTAGTATGATGTTAAAGCAGAAACTTCATCTTTTACTTCACTTTGTTTACATGAACATTTGAAGAGCAGTCTTTAAATCATTTACTTTTAGAAGTGGGCAGTGGTTAACATGCACTATGTTTAGATGACCTGTCCAAACCTGCTTTGGCTGAGAGTTCAAACCAGGATGCTCCTATTGAAATTCTCTGTCTCTGTTCCGTCTGCTGGAATTGAATAACAACCACCAATAAAGATCTTGAGGCGGTTTCTCTGCGCTGTGATGCTACGATATTCGTTAATAAGGGTTCCACAGTGTAATCTTTGATCTTAATAATTTGGAAAGGTGAAACCAAGCAGGTCCACTGTAACTGAACCCAGATGAGTACCTTTCATGTACCTGCAGTCGCCGCCAGAATTTTTTCAAATTCCAAACTGGAATAGAATCCCTTGTAATAATCAAACTAAGTTATCAGTTAAGTTTGCTTGCTACATAACCCTCTTCCCAGGGGATTTTTCCCTCTTATTACTTGCTAAAGGGGTCATTTCTCACTGGTGGGGAGCATTGACTTCTGAGATTGGACTTTACAAATTTCACTGTGTACTGCACATTGTTTAAATGCTTGTAAAATTGTGCACAGCATAAGCCAGAATTGCAATATGTGCTTTCAGTGGATGAGGATCTCCATCAGGAGCACAAAGTTGAAAAATTATCCTTATGTGCCTGGAGCATGATGGCGTTCACGTGCTCTCAAAAAAGAAAGAAAGACTTGTACTTATATAGCCTCTTTCATGACCACCGCACGCCTCAAAGCACTTTACAGCAAATGAAGTAATTTTGAGCTGTAGTCACTGTTGCAATGTGGGAAACGCAACAGCCAATTTGCACACAGCAAACTCCCACAAACTGCAATGTGATAATGACCAAACAATCTGTTTTTGTGTTGTTTATTGTTGGATAAATATTGGCTCGGACACTGGGGATAACTATCCTGCTGTTCTTCGAAATGGTGCCGTGGGATCTTTTACATCCATCCGAGCAGGCAGACAGGGCCTCGGTTTAATGTCTGATCCAAAAGATGGTTCCTCCAACAGTGCAGCCTTACTCAGTACAGCACAGGAGTGTCAGCCTTGACTTTTGCCCTTAAGCCTTGGAATGGGACTTGAATCCAGCGGTAAGAGTGTCACCAACAGAGGCTGAGAGGCAGGTTAATTTTGGATTTTTCTCCTACAGGCAGTAAATTCTACCAAAGCAGTTGGATGGAAATGTTGGGTTGGACTGGATTGCAATAACAATATATGAAACTGAGGGTAAATGCAATTGAATTGGTTTTGTAACAAAATAGACGGGATAAACAAAGAACAAAGAAAATTACAGCACAGGAACAGGCCCTTCGGCCCTCCAAGCCTGCGCCGATCCAGATCCTCTTATCTAAACATGTCGCCTATTTTCTAAGGGTCTGTATCTCTTTTCTTCCTGCCCATTCATGTATCTGTCTAGATACATCTTAAAAGAGGCCATCGTGCCCGCATCTACCACCTCCGCTGGCAACGCGTTCCAGGCACCCACCACCCTCTGCGTAAAGAACTTTCCACGCATATCCCCCCTAAACTTTTCCCCTTTCACTTTGAACTCGTGTCCTCTAGTAATTGAATCCCCCACTCTGGGAAAAAGCCTCTTGCTATCCACCCTGTCTATACCTCTCATGATTTTGTACACCTCAATCAGGTCCCCCCTCAACCTCCGTCTTTCTAATGAAAATAATCCTAATCTACTCAACCTCTCTTCATAGCTAGCGCCCTCCATACCAGGCAACATCCTGGTGAACCTCCTCTGCACCCTCTCCAAAGCATCCACATCCTTTTGGTAATGTGGCGACCAGAACTGCACGCAGTATTCCAAATGTGGCCGAACCAAAGTCTTATACAACTGTAACATGACCTGCCAACTCTTGTACTCAATACCCCGTCCGATGAAGGAAAGCATGCCGTATGCCTTCTTGACCACTCTATTGACCTGCGTTGCCACCTTCAGGGAACAGTGGACCTGAACACCCAAATCTCTCTGGACATCAATTTTCCCCAGGACTTTTCCATTTACTGTATAGTTCACTCTTGAATTGGATCTTCCAAAATGCATCACCTCGCATTTGCCCTGATTGAACTCCATCTGCCATTTCTCTGCCCAACTCTCCAATCTATCCATATTCTGCTGTATTCTCTGACAGTCCCCTTCACTAGCTGCTACTTCACCAATCTTAGTGTCCCCAAGGTTATTACGGGTAGCGAGGGAAGAGATTGCTGCGCCTTTGGCGATGATCTTTGCGTCCTCACTGTCCACTGGAGTCGTACCAGATGGTGGCAAATGTTATTCCCTTGTTCAAGAAAGGGAATAGGGATAATGCTGGGAATTACAGACCAGTCAGTCTTACGTCGGTGATGGGCAAATTATTGGAGAGGATTCTGAGAGACAGGATTTATGATTATTTGGAAAAGCATAGTTTGATTAGAGATAGTCAGCATGGCTTTGTGAGGGGCAGGTCATGTCTCACAAGCCTTATTGAATTCTTTGAGGATGTGACAAAACACATTGATGAAGGAAGAGCAGTGGATGTGGTGTATATGGATTTTAGCAAGGCGTTTAAGGTTCCCCCTGGTAGGCTCATTCAGAAAGTAAGGAGCCATGGGATACAGGAAAATTTGGCTGTCTGGATACAGAATTGGCTGGCCCATAGAAGACAGAGGGTGGTAGTAAATGGAAAGTATTCAGCCTGGAGCTCGGTGACCAGTGGTGTTCCGCAGGGATCTGTTCTGGGACCTCTGCTCTTTGTGATTTTTATAAATGACTTGGATGAGGAAGTGGAAGGCTGGGTTAGTAAGTTTGCCGATGACACAAAGGTTGCTGGAGTTGTGGATAGTGTGGAGGGCTGTTGTAGGTTGCAACGGGACATTGACAGGATGCAGAGCTGGGCTGAGAAGTGGCAGATGGAGTTCAACCTGGAAAAGTGTGAAGTGATTCATTTTGGAAGGTCGAATTTGAATGCAGAATACAGGCTTAAAGACAGGATTCTTGGCAGTGTGGAGGAACAGAGGGATCTTGGGGTCCATGTGCCACCCAAGTTGATAGGGTTGTTCAGAAGGCGTATGGGGTGTTGGCTTTCATTAACAGGGGGATTGAGTTTAAGAGCCGCGAGGTTATGCTGCAGCTCTATAAAGCCCTGGTTAGACCACACTTGGAATATTGTGTTCAGTTCTGGTCGCCTCATTATAGGAAGGATGTGGAAGCTTTAGAGAGGGTGCAGGGGAGATTTACCAGGATGCTGCCTGGACTGGAGGGCATGTCTTATGAAGAAAGGTTGAGGGAGCTAGGGCTTTTCTCATTGGAGCGAAGAAGGATGAGAGGTGACTTGATAGAGGTGTACAAGATGATGAGAGGCATAGATAGAATGGATAGCCAGAGACTTTTTCCCAGGGTGGAAAGGGCTATCACCAGGGGGCATAATTTTAAGGTGATTGGAGGAAGGTTTAGGGGAGATGTCAGAGGTAGGTTCTTTACACAGAGAGTGGTGGGTGCGTGGAATGCACTGCCAGTGGTGGTAGTAGAAGCAGATACATTAGGGACATTTAAGCGACTCTTGGATAGGTACATGGATGATAGTAGAATGAAAGGTATGCAGGTAGTCTGATCTTAGATTAGGTTAAAGGGTCGGCACAACATCGTGGGCCGAAGGGCCTGTACTGTGCTGTACTGTTCTATGTTCTATGTTCTAAATATATAAAACTGCAACTAAACTTTTCTACCCATTAAAACAGTTCATTTATTTAAATAATGAAGCCACCATATGTCCAGAAGGAGAAACATATACCTAATACAGTGCAAGGGATTGCTTTAGTCAGAATTATTTTTTTAAATTTATTTTTTAAAAATTTTTTTAAAATTTTATTTTTTATTTAAATAAAAAAAAATATACCTAATACAGTGCAATGGATTCCTTTATTCAGAATTATATGTACAAACAAATGGTTCTGAACACAATTGTCCAATGTGTAGCAACAAAAGCTCTTTTCTGGCAATTGCACTACTACTGCAGAACTGTAAGACTATTTTTGTGGATTCTTGCAGAGTGATTTACTGCCACCAAATTAAAACATGTTTTCAATAATTTGATTTAACAGTTTAGCTAATCTAAAACCAGGCCCTTGATCTCGAAAAGTTATAATGCAATAATACTTATGGGTTACTATATACTGGTTGTTAATTACGCTAACATGCTTTCTTTTATGCAATATAGTTTGGATCATTTCATACTGTGACTCAACGCTTTCAAAAAACAAAATCCAGCATTACAAACTGCCTGGGCCCCATCTACCTCCAGCAAAAGGTGAGATAGTTGGGGATTTTCAATGCGAATCCTATGATGGCTACTGGAGTTGTACAGAAATGAAATTAGCCCCAGAATGATAATCACAAAGGTTCCTAAAAACCTAAGAGGAAACAACAGCAAAAGCAAAGAAAGATAAATGTTCAGAGCTGTTTACATCATGTCAATCACAAATAAGGCTATCTCTGATCGCTTCCTAGTATTACTCTCCATCCACAGCACCCTTCCCCCTTCCAACCCCACTTCTTTCTGGTGTCAGCTCCTGGAGTAAACTCTCCCCCAAGTCACTGACAACTACTCTTTCGAATTCTCAACAGTCTAGCCTTTCACCACAATACTTCTGCAGCAACTGATGTGTTCAACCACACCCTGACCTCCAGCTTTGTTGTCTTTGTCCCTATTAAAACTATTACCCTCTCTCACCCTGGGTATTCCCTCTGGTACAGCCCTTGTTTCCACTCCCTTAAGTCTTCACTGTCACTAAGATTGAAATCGTGGATTGGATTTTGCCGAGATTATCAGGATGCTGATGCCAAACTCAATTGCAGATCGGAAACCCTGAAGTGGCCATGGTGGGATGTTGGTCATGACCTTCCCGGAGATGGCCAATTAAGAAGCCGCCTCCGGGAGCACCATCCAATTAAGGATGGCAGATGGACCAGGGAACTGGACGGCTGAACATGAGGGCCGTAGTGATGTCCGGCCGGCAGCCCCACCAGGAGAGGCCAGTGCTGCTGATGTAGGTAGGAGGGCGCCTCAAGATAGAGGTACCCTCTGAAGAATTATAAAAGTGTATGAAACAACTGTGGACACAGCTGCCAGGCCATCGGTGTGAAGGGGACAGCCACCACAGGATGGCTTTTGACTGCAGCTGTAGCCTTCTGGCACCCACGTCTCCGGGTGGGGCTAGGAGCGGGGAAATTAAAGGAGGCCTCACTGTCCCCCTGGGAGTCTCCCCGATGTGTGATTCTCTAGTCTGCTCCCGGTTCCGACTCCAAATCTGTCTCTGTGGAACCAACAAAATTTAGCCCCATCTGTTCAGTTGCCTCTGCTATTTCCCTCCTTTCCCTTAGCACATTGGGCCAAACTTCCCCTAAACGTCCCCTCCTGCCCTTTCCTTGAACTCATTTTTATTTAGTTTCTCTCCTATCGCCTGTCTTGCCCTCTCTGAGCTCATCTTGTCCATCAGACCCACCTGCTCCCTCGACCCTATTCTCACTAAACTGCTGACCACCCAACTTCCCTTCCTGGTCCCCATATTAGCTAATATTGTTCATGGTTCCTTCTACTGAGGTATTGTTCCCATTACCTTTTATTCCAACATTATCAGCCCTACCCTTAAAAAAAACCCATCCTTGAACCTACTGTCCTTGCAAACTACTCCAACCTCCCTTTCCTTTCCAAAGTCCTCGAACATGTTGTCTCCTCCCAAATCTGTGTCCATCATTCCCGCAACTCCATGTTTGAATCCCTCCAACAGGTTTCCACCCTGCTACAGTATTAAAACAGCCGTAATCAAAGTTGCAAATGACATCCTCTGTGACTGTGACTTTGATAAACTCTCTCTCCTCATCCTACTTGACTTTGCAGACTTTGATATGGCTGATCACATCATCCTCCTCCAATGCTTCTCCTCCATCATCCAGCTGAGTGAGACTGCACTTGCCTACTTTCATTCTTTTCTATCCAGTTGTAGCCAGAGAATTACTTGCAATGGCTTTTCTTCCCATTTCCACACTGTTACCTCTGGAATGCCCAAGGACCTATACTTTCTCAAGTATATGCTGCCCGTTGATGACATATTCTGAAAGCACTAGGTCAGGATCTACATGTACACTGACATTACTCAGCTCTACCTCACCACCACCTCTTTTGACCCGCCACTGTCTCTGATTTGTCATAGTGTTTGTTCGACATCCAATAATGGATCAGCAGACATTTCCTCCAACTAAATATTGAGAAGACCAAAGCCATTGTCTCCAGTCCCTGCTATAGACTCCATTCCCTAGCCATCAACTCCATCCCTCTACCTGGCAACTGTCTGAGTCTGAACCAGACCATTCACAACCTTGGTGGTGTATTTGTCCCCAAGTTGATCTTCTGACAACACATCCACTTGATCACCAGGACTGTCTTCTTGCACCGCTGTAGCATTGCCTGCCTCCATCCCTGCCACAGCTCGTCTACTACTGAAACCCTCATGAATGCCTTTCTTATCTGTAGACTTGACTATTCCAATGTTCTCCTGGCCGGCCTCCCATAAACTTGAGGTCATCCAAAACTCTGTTGCCCGTATCCTAACTCACACCTGATTTTTAGTCCCAAGAGTTGTGCCGCCTCGGAAAAATGTGTTGTTATCCGTTGCAGGTCTGACTGGGCCAGGAGAGCACAGTCATCGGCAAAGAGAAATTCATGGATGAGTTTTTCTTGTGTCTTTGTGTGAGCCTGAAGATGCCTGAGGTTGAAAAGGCCTCCATCAGTCCGGAGGCCGACGTAAACTACCTCCTTAAGGTCTTCCGTTGCCTGCTGCAGCTTCATGCTGAAAAAGATGGTGAATAAAGTAGGAGCCAGCATACATTCCTGCTTCACACCATTGGAGATTCAGAAAGGACTCAAGCGGTCACTGTTTTGCTTGACTTGTCCGTACTGATTTACATGAAACTGCTTCACCAGTTTAAATTAGTTTAAAGAAAACTGAAGTCCTGCATCAGCCTGCACCCCAAGAAGAATATAGACCATCAAGCATGGTAATCGAGGGAACTGAGCTGGATGCCATCAAGCAATTTACTTATTTGGAGAGTGTCATCTCGTTTGATGCCACCATAGACAAAGAAGTGGACAATAGGCTCTCAAAAACAAACAGTACATTCGGCAGACTCTACAAACGAGTGTGGAGCAACCACAGGCTCGGAGCACAGACCAAACTCAAAGTGTACGAAGCCGTAGTCCTCACCACCCTTCTGTATGGCGCCGAGTCATGGCTCCAATACTGCTGTCATGTATGCCTTCTGGAGCGCTTCCATCAGCGCTGCCTCCGCAGCATCCTCAAGATCCGCTGGCAGGACCGCATCACAAACATTGAAGTCCTGGAAACAGCCAACATTGAGGCCATCCTCCTGCAAAGCCAACTGCGTTGGGTGGGTCATGGCACCCAGATGGATGACAGTCACCTTCCCAAGATTGTATTCTATGGAGAACTGACCACTGGTAAAAGGAACAGAGGGGCGCCATGCAAACGTTTCCAGGACTTCCTGAACAAGTCTCTCTCTGTGCACCAAATGACTATAGCCAGTGGGAAGCACAGGCCATAGATCATGATGCCTGAAGATGCTACATCAGGAATGCTACAGACACCTTTGAGACTGAGTGAAAAACCAGCATGAAAGAGAAAAGGAGGAGAAGGATAGATCCAATTGCCCCCTGCTGCAA
This sequence comes from Heterodontus francisci, assembly GCF_036365525.1. NCBI lineage: Eukaryota > Metazoa > Chordata > Chondrichthyes > Heterodontiformes > Heterodontidae > Heterodontus > Heterodontus francisci. The sequence goes on along the minus strand of NC_090384.1, from coordinate 81,095,006 downwards.
CTATGCCTTCACTTGTACCCACTGTGGGAGGATCTGCCCGTCATGGATAGATCTGACTCGCCACCAGCAGGCCTGCAACCGATGACTAAAACCTTCCTAAAATCTTTGTCTGCGAAGAAAGGCCAAGAACACACACCTAGACCTGTTCAACCATCACTCCTGTGCTCGCTGACCTACATTGGCTGCTGGTCCACAATGCCTTGATTCTAAATTTCTCATCTTCTTTTCAAATCCCTCCATGGCCTCTTGCCCCTCCCTATCTCTGTAACCTCCTCTCTGCACTCCTCCAATTCTGGCCTCTTGTGTATCCGTGATTTTAATCACTCCACCACTGGTGGCCATGCCTTCAGCTGTCTAGGTCCCAAACTCTGGAATTCCCTCCCTAAATCTCTCTGCTTCTCTAGCTCTCTCTCCCCCTTTAAGACTGTCCATAAAGCCTATCTCTTTGACCAAACTTTTGGTATTCTGCCCTAATATCCCATTATGTGGCTCCATATTAAATTATATTCGATAACACTTCTGTAAAGCTCTAGGGAGATTTTACTACATTAAATGTGCTATATAAATGCGAGTTGTAATTGTTACTGAATCTTTTCACTATGCTTTTTAAAAGAACTTCCACGTACAGCTGAATCTCCTAACAACCTGTTGATATGGGTGTGAATTATGTTCAGCAACCTGCACCTAACATTTGCAAATACATGCACGATGAAATGAAGACAGGACTGTAAATGTAATATTAGGGATATTCCAATCTCATTTAGACGTTCGCTTTCTGCTTCCTTTCAGTTCTGCACCGATACGCTCTCATAACACAAACACAGTATAGATCGGCAGAATGATTTCCGCTCTTAATCCTGTTCCATGACACCATATAAACTGACACACATAGATGCAATGAAGATGAAAATTATTTCAATGTGCCTCCTCCTTCCCTTTTTTAAAATTCATTTCATGGGATGTGGACATTGCTGGCAAGGCCAACACTTGTTGCCCATCCCGAATTGCCCTTGGCAACTGAGTGGCTTGCTGGACCATTTCAGAGGGCAGTTAAGAGTCAACCACATTGCTGTGGGTCTGGAGTCACATGTAGGCCAGACCAGGTAAGGACAGAAGATTTCCTTCCCTAAAGGACTTGAGTGAACAAGATGGGTTTTTATGACAATCAATGATGGTTGCATGGCACCATTACTGAGAACAGCTTTTAACTCCAGATTTTTAAAAATTAGTTGAATTATAATTCCACTTGCTGTTATGGCAGCATTTGAACCCATACCCCCACCTTATTTGCTTGGGTCTACTAGATTATTAGTTCTATGACATTACCACTGCACTCCGTAGAATAAGTACTCAAAAGGGCAAAAAATGCAGGGCTGTGGGGAAAGAGTAAGGGAGTGGGACAAGCTGGATAGCTTTATCAATGAGCTGGTACAGGCACGATTGGCTGAATGAGCTTCTTCTGTACTGTATCATTCTATGGTTCTTTGATTCGATAAATTCTTCCTGATTTTCTTGGCCACTGTCAGAGCATCTCTTTTCAAAAGCAAACTGTTGATATTCTGTTTCCTTATTAGTCAAGGCTATGAGCACACACAAAAGGCAATGACGGTCTGGATTGCCATACTGTATAATGAAAATTGTACCACAAATATATTGAATACCTTATTGTGGTGCACATTGCATGCTACTTCTCAATCTGTCTTAGTTCCACAACGTTAGTTCTGCAGTAATCATTGTGGATATGCATGTCTCATTCTAACAATGCTCTACTGGATTTGGTGCATTCTGAGTTGGTGCCACAAGCAAGGAATTTAGGACATACCTGTGGTCACACAGGAGCCAGCCAAAATGACAGGCAGCAGTGTGCACTGGCTGAAAAAGTTAATTTTAGATTGCTTTGAAAAAGTTGGCATACAATATCATATTTTGGACATTACATTCAATTTCCACGTTCATCCAATGAATGATCTTTATGTGATTTTACTATGGCATGGCATTGCACAATGCTGTGCAAATTTCCATGACTGCACTCAGAGACTCTGGAAACTCACTGCTTGGCCACTTGTTGTTCTATCTTTTCATGCATTTAGACAAGTAGATAAATGCAGGTCTGTGACCTGCTGGATGTAATCGCCCATTACGTGCTAAGGAATAGGAGTCTCATTATTTCTTGGTGCTGAGAAGGAACCTGCAGCATAGATGTTCATGTTACCCTCCCAACTACAAGTAACGGGACTACCAAAGGATGGGGATTCTGAGTTAGCAGCTAACAGATAACAAGAGTGATTAAACACAACTCTGCTAAAGCATAAACAACACATGCAGTGTTGTTTTGTTAATGCCAAGCAATTGGCTCTTGACATAAATTCTCTGAAAAGCTTAATTAACCCTATCCCAGATTCCCCGTTTCCTTCCTCTCTCCCAATCTGCTGCTGTAATTCATGAGAACTAAAATCAACACTACATTCACACAAACTGTTGCTGGAGTGAATATGTGGTGATGGCATCCAAATTTATTTCAGTTTTTGGTCATCCGATCATTACCATAGAACCATAAAATGTTACAGCATAAAAACAGGCCATTGCGTCTATCAAGTCTGGGACAGTATTTTTCTCCACATGAGCCATCTAATCTCCTGCTTGCTCACCATATCCTTTAATATTCCTCTTTCCAAATTCCTTATTAAAAATAGTTTATGCATACTGCTTTGACAAAGGTTTGTGGCATAAATATCCACCTTCTAATCATTCTCTGTCTAAAGATTTATTTTCTAATCTTCCTTTTATTTCTTTTTGTGATTATCTTAAATTTGTGCATGCTCATTACCAACACTTTAATCAATGAAAACAACTTGTCACGGTTTACCTCACCATAACCTTTCATAATCTTAAGCCCTCTATCAGGTCATCTGTACCTCCTCCACTTTAGTGAAAGAGCCCTTATTTCTCAAGACTTTCTTCATAACTGTAACCATCCACCCTTCAGTGCATCTAAGTGAATCCACACTACACATTTTCCATTGCTTTTTATCCCTCCCATATGTAATACTCCAAATGTGGCCTAACCACAGTAATGTACTACATTAATTTCTTTCTTTTTTATTCCATACCTCTAGACACAAAACCAAGATTTCTGTTTGTCTTTTTATGGCCTTTCCTACTTCTGCTACAATCTTTAATGACCTGCGTATCTGCATACCAAGATCCATCTTATGCTCTACATTTAAAATCTTACTATTTAAAATATAATTCCTTGCCCTATCCTTACTTCCAAAAAGTATTCCTTCACATTTTTCTACATGGAACTGCGTCTGGCACTTACCCGCCCATCCCACAACCTACCTTTATCCTCCTGCAAACCATTTGCAATCTTTATCATAATTTCCCTTGCCCAAATTTGGTAGCATCAGCAAGTTTCCAAAATGTGACCTCAATTATTGATGCCATATCATTTATGCATCTAGTAAACAAGAGTAGGCCTAACATGGACACCTGAGAAACACCACTCACCAGAACTTTCCCTCCAATCATCTCTCTATCTGTGTGGCCACACACTAAAATTTGATGAATATTTGAACCAGAGAAGATGTAGGGGTTATGGGAAGATTTTGTTGTGTATGTTATTACATTGATTGTAATTTGATAGGACAATTGTATATAGGCACGCTTAATATTAATATTGATATTAATTGATATTAATGTACATTCCAAGTGTGTTGTATCAAAACATTCAAAACAATTTCACAGCAAGATCATTTGGTGTCCTATTTATGCAAATGATAAACTGTTAACTTTTAAAAATTATGAATGAATAAAGCATAAATAAATTGACCATGTACTTTATACTTGTGCACAGATCCATAGAGAAATACCATAGCTTTGTGTGATGATTTGGTGTGTAGATTTTGCAGAGACTGTACTGCTACAATGATCCACAGCCTGGGGCCTCAGTTTAGTTATTTGGTTCCTTACAGTCAACTCCATCATCTTGTGAGGGCTCCGTGTGCTAAGCAAGATGAAGTGTGACACTGGGAATTATAGCTGGTGCGTTTGAATGTGGCACTTGTTTTTCATTAATTTTCCTTATTTTTTGAGGTTGGTTGCTTGCAATTCCTGTGATTGATCCAGCTGTACAGTAGTTCATTCAACAAAAAAGACAAACAAAAGCACTGAAAATTTCAAACATTTAAAAATAGAAAAATTCAAATATTGTTTTATTTCAAAAATATAATTCAATTTCTATGATTCTAAGAAATATTTTAAGAAATTCGTTTGTAAGGATACCCTCACATCTATCTCACATGAGTTTAAAAAAAGACTTGTGTATTTTACATCAGCCTAGTCAGCACTACAATAATGATAAACATAACATTTCCAATAACTGTTACTCAAAGGGCTAAAATGACAGGTGAACAACTGACCAGACTGCTCAATATAGTACAATTGACATATTCTTATGTTTTTCCTAAATTACAGTGAACTATAATTTAAAAATTGAGCTGCTAGTACATTTATATTTGAAAGACACCAGGGCTAGTATAGGGGCAATTACATTAAGCTCTGAAGACAGAAAGTCTGATTAAGAGCTTTGGGAAGAATGCAACATGGAGGATAGCATTACAAATTGGTCAAAATCAGCATTTTTTCCCAGTCATAAAAGGTAACAGCTACATTCTGCCTTCTTATTATTTAGGCATAGCATTTACAGGAACAGTTAGCAAAATGATTAATGGTACAATTCCTCTCAATATGGGTGGCAGGCAGATTCAAAATACAAAAAGAAAACATAAATATATCTGTGCCTATGCAGATATCCAAGTTCGTGGAAGCTATCCAGAGGATTAAGAAAGTATAATAGCTGTTATTACTTGCCATCAGTATTTCATATAATTTCTATATGAAAATATTATTTCAATAAATTAGAAGCTATGAGAGATGCACATGCATGTGGTCAAATAATATATGTAGAGGGTATGCTAAGTTTAGTGCATTGTACGTGAATGTTATTATGGGGGATAGTCTATGCATTGAAAGAGATATTCTCTATTCTCACAGTTAACAGAAGCTGCTCATGAAACCAGGTTCAGCAAACACCAGTAAATAAATGGTGCAGGTAACAACTGGTGCTACTGGATTAATCAGGGGCCTTGGCTGGGAGTATATACTTAGGCTAAGAAGCTGAAGGAGATAAATTAATATTTGCAGATACAGTTACTAATCAAGAACACTTCTAAAAATGTATCATCCTAAGTGTGTGGATTAAATATGTTCTCTCAAACTGTCAGCTTTATCAATGACTTCAAATTAGCATAACCAATGCTATCATCAATACTCACAGTTGAAGCAAACAAATATATATGTTACACCTAGAGTGTATTTTGTCCATCACAGTGCTGTTTTACGCCTTAGCATCACATTGTGTGACTGCTGCAAATTTCTGAGTCACACTTACATTTTTGGACGGCGTTTCATGTTCTGAAAGAGCAGTACATCACAACTGAATGGATTCAGAATATACTGATCAATAACAGCAAGCAGAAATGAAAATTAACAATCAGCATTTGAAAATTCTTCTAATCAAAAATTGGTAATCAGAAAACATGCAAATAGCATTATTCCTTTGCTTGAAATAGTGACTCCAAATCTCTTCCCATGTGATGCACTCTAAACGCACAAAAAAGTGCACATATTTGATAGTGTATCTAAGGATTGTTTTTAAAAGGAATTATATCTTGTGTTATTATTTTTATAATTTATACTAACCTTATTTAAAATATTACAGTGTGAGAAATTCATAAACTCTTTTGTGGGGTTCAGAAGTGCAGTGGGTGCAACCTTAGCTCACTGCTTTGACCTGCTACTCACATCATCCCAATTTCATTTAAATATTTGGGTCCATCAATTGCACTTGGAGTGGTCAACATAGGGACTCGATCTTCTGAGGAAGAGCAGGTACCCCTCTGAAAGGGGTTGTCTGGGGATTCCCACTTGTCTGATAGATGGTGTGCATTGTACAGAATGAGGTGGGTGTGAGGTGGCTTGACCTAATATTGCACTATGGCCAACAGGAGATAGTGACCAGACTGAACACGGTCTGCAGTAGTTGGAAACAGATGCAGGAGGAATTGGCACACTTTAGGGACCTGGCACAGTAAAATAAACTAACAGTGCCCTGTACTAGATAGATGATGAATAGCACAAAATATGACCTGTCTACTGTTTCCACATTCGCTGCTTGCCTTTGTATAAGTGTATGGCTCTTTCACTGTATCTCATACCACAGCAGAGCTCACAGTCAAAATGCAAATGGATAATAAAAGCCTTTCTGCACTTTCAGCGTTCAGGGCCTTCAGCTTGGAAGCAGTTGGTATCTCCCTGCATTTTGTAAAATGTACCAATGTAGTAACTTGGCCGTGCATGCTATGGCATTCAATAGGAAGCGATAAAACTGCTAATTATGCTGACAAATAAATCAAACATATTTTTCATTATGAGACTAGTAAAGCAGTTGAGTAGGCTGAGCCACAGACATAATTGAAGACGGCGGTGATCTTGCCAACCACTAATAATGTTTTCCTACTTTTCGAGATTGCTGCAGGTGCCCATGCTGCAGATGAATAAATTACATGCACACAAACATACGAATTAGGAGCAGGAGTAGGCCATTCGGCCCCTCGAGCCTGTTCCGCCATTTAGTAAGATCATGGCTGATCTGATTGTAACCTCAAGTTCTGTCCAACTTACCTAAAGAAAGCTGAGACTGCTGCCCTGCTTTAATTTGAAAGTTGATGTTTCAAGTCCTGCTAAAACGTTTGAAGCCTGCTGGTCTCTGGCATTCCTTCTTCCGTCTTATACCATCTTTACCGTGAATTTGAGGCACTCGAAAAGAAAGCCTATCTTAAGGAGTGAGCAAAGGCTGTACCAAAAATTTATATCTTCATAATGGTTTCAAAAATATGATTCAAAAATCTCATTAAGAACACAACACAAAAAATACTATTAACATAACAAAAATCCCTTCAATAATAGCTCCTACGCACAGGGAGCTTTCCTTGTGCCCATTTCAATGACAAAACCCACCAATTTACTTTCAATGATTTGTGAAAAATTATCAGTCGAATGCAACCCTTACAAAGAAGGTGCAAGCTATGGGAGATCTTGAATTTTATCTAGTATATATACTCTAGCTCAAAGATCAGTGCAAGGTTAGATAGAAAACTAACTGAATCCTTGATGGAGTGAATTTAACCCTGTCTGGTCTGCAGAAACTGTCAAGGGGGCAGTTAAAATCACCTGAGCTACCTACTGTGGTTAGGTCATGTTCTCTTCCCACTATCTTCAGTTTTAGCCTGCTGTTCTGAGGAGGTGGGATAACATCCATTGTAAAATGGCAAGATCTTTTTTTAGTTATGCAGATTGGGAAGGTGACTGTTCTGAACATTGCTAAAAGAATTCAATGCTCACCTCCACTTTCAGAAATTTCTAAATCCATTACTAAATTGCAAAAACCACCCCCCCCCCCCCCAACCCCAAATAAAAGTTCTACAATCCCATGTATTAAAATGGGAATTTAATTTATTCAGTTCAACTAAATGGAATTACATTTATTCAGTCATGCCTGATGTTGGGTCTATTTGAGGACTTGTTTTGCTTGAGAATGTTCCAGTGAAGCACCTTGGGATGTTTTATTACTTAAAGGCGCTATATAAAAGTAAGTTGTTGTTATTGAGTCATCAACTTTTTTAAAGAATACTTCGCCAGTGTAATTGTGAGTCAATGATCATACACCATGCAGTTAAGTCTTATTGGAATCTTGCTTTGTCAGCTCACCTTCATAGATTCCAATGCAATAATGGTTCCAGGTTGAAATTAGAATTAGAAAATTTGCCTTGCTGGAATATTGGGATGCAAGTGGAGTTGGAAGAAAACAGTAGGATTGTCTGATTCTTTTTGCATGTATCCTCAAACCAGGTATAATGAATAGGCTGAGAGGAAACCATTTTTGTCACAACTACTCTGCCAGTCACTTTTATGTAGGGAAATGCTGTTCGACAGGTTTTGTGATGCTGGGGAACTTGTCCCTCACCTGCTCACAAGCCTCTGAATTTAGGACACTGCACCACCCTTTGTGCCATCTTCTCCATGTTGACGGAATGGGGAGGACACCCTTTGTTGCCAACTAGGGCAACCCTTTTTCAACCATTTACTACAATGGGAAACTCCACAGTGGCACCACTGAATGGTTGCATTCTTTGTGGACACTGCATTGTGCCATCTGCACATGATTCCCTGCCTCTTAACTTGTTCCTGTGGAAGGAAATCAGCTCACCCTTTAGGAGCTGCAACAGCTACAAATTTCCCACCCTGTCTGATTCCATTGAGCGAGCTTCCAGTGGAAGGTCCAATCTGGCGGAAGAGTTTGCACCACAAGCATTATGAGGTTGATTCCAGAAGATTTGCCATGGTCAACTATTTCAGCAAAGCTTACGGGTCATCAATCCTAAACTCTGAGCTACGGGACTGAATTGTCTACCTTGTATATATTATACAAACTTCACAATGGGCTTATATTAATACAGCTCATTTTTTTATTAGATAATGGAATGTGGGCATTGCTGGCAAGGCAGCATTTAGTGCCCATCAAGAATTGCCCTTGAGATAGTGGTGGTGAGTCGCCTCCTCGAACCACTGCAATCTGTGTGATGAAGACACTCACACAGCACTCTTAGGTAGTGAGGTTCCAGGATTTTGACCCAGCAATGATGAAGGAATGGTGATATATTTCCAAGTCAGAATGGTGTGTGACTTGAAGGGGAACTTGCAGATATGGGATCACTTAGCTCAGTCTATTGCATGCTGCTTCCACTGTTCAGCATGTATGTAGGCCTGTGTTGTTGCTTCACCAGGTTGGCACCTCATTTTTAAGTATGCCTGGTGTTGCTCCTGGCATGTACTCTTACACTCCTCATTGATCCAGGGTTGATCCCCTAACTTGATGGTAAAGGTACAGCTATGGCTATCCCAGGCAATAAGGTGACAGATTGTGGTTGAATACAATTTTGCTGCTGATGATGACCCACATGGATGCCCAGTTTTGAGCTGCTAGATCTGTTCTGAATCTATCCCATTTAGCACAGCGATAGTGCCACACAACATGATGCAGGGTGTCCTCAGTGTGCATATGGGACTTCATCTACAAAAGGACTATGCAGTGGGCACTTCTACCAATACCTACTATGGACAGATGCATCTGTGACAGGTAGATTGGTGAGGACGAGTTCAAGCAGGTTTTTTTCCTTAATGTTGATTCTCTCACCAACTGCCGCAGGCCCAGTCTGGCAGCTATGTCCTTCAGGACTCAGCCAAATCAGTCAGAAGTGGTGCTGCCAAGTCACTCTTGTGACAGACATTGAGCTCTCCCACCCAGAGTACATAGAGTCATAGAGTCATAGAGAGATACAGCACTGAAACAGGCCCTTCGGCCCACCAAGTCTGTGCCAACCATCAACCACCCATTTTATACTAATCCTACATTAATCCCATGTCCCCTACCACATCCCCACCTTCCCTCAATTCTCCTACCATCTACCTCCGATTGGGGCAATTTACAATGGCCAATTTACCTATCAACCTGCAAGTCTTTTGCTGTGGGAGGAAACCGGAGCACCTCTGCATCCTCTGCCTTTGTTACCCTCGGTGCTTCTTCAAAATTGTGCTCAACATGGAGGAGCACAGATTCATCAGCTGAGGGAAGGTGTTAGATGATAATCAGCAGGAGGTTTCCTTGCCCATATTTGACCTGATGCCATGAAACTTCATCGGATTGGAAGTCAATCTTGGGGTCTCGGAGTACCACTCCCTCTCAATTGTATGCCACTGTATGGCCACCTCTGGTGGGTCTGTCCTACTGGTGGATGGTGACGGAGGAGTCTGGGACGTTGGCTGAAAGAAATGATTCTGTGAGTATGACTATGTCGGGCTGTTGCTTGACCTATCTGTGGGGCAGCTCTCACAATTTCGGCACAAGTCCCCAAATGTTAGTGAAGAGGACTTTGCAGGATTGGCAGGGCTGGATGTGCCTTGTCGTGTCCGGTGCTTAGTTCGATGTCAGGTGGTCTGTCTTGTTTTATTCTTATTAGTTCTTGCAGCAGTTTAATATAACTTGCTCGACCATTTCAGAGGGCAGTTATGAGTCAACCACAATGCTTTGGTTCTGGAGTCACATATAGGCCAGACCAGGTAAGGACAACAGATATCTTGCCCTTCAAGAACATTAGTGAACCAGATGGGTTTTTACAAAAGTCTGGTACATTCAAAGTCACCATTACTGATACAAACTTTTTATTCCAAATTTTAGTTAATTTACTGATTTTTAAACTTTCCAGCTACCATCAGATTTGAACTCATGTCTCTGGATCACTAGTCGAGGCATCTGGATTGCTAATGCAGTAACATATCCAGTATGCTGCCATATTCCTATTATTATTGTATTGCTCAAAATAGAAAGAATTTAATTTTAAATTTGATTTCTGAAAAGCTATTCCTTACATAAAATGTATAAATATTATTGGAATTCATATCATAGATTTTTCATTACTGCATTTTGCTAAGAAGCAAAGTCAAGTAATTAGGGGTTAAAAATTCCAGTGCCCCTCTTTCGTCTGTCAGCAGCACATATTGAAACATTACACACTCCCAGCCCACAATTTTCTGTCCATTAAAGTCCGTTAGTGTTTTAACTGTTTGACTTTTGCTATAAAATTACCGAAATAAAATACTCTGAAATCAGTATTGATCAGAGATTAAAAACAGCAAGAACTTGATGAATCAAGACTTGCTAGGTTTGCGTGTGTGTCAGTTGACAGGGAGAGATGATAGATAACAATTGAAATATATCATTAATTCTGGGTAGTTTGCTTTTACTTTTATGGATTCTAAAATCCCACAACTGTACCTCAGAGGTCAATGAGAGGGGATGGAGTGGTCCTAAATTTGGTTTGGTCTCTAAGCCCTGAACTTTGAATGTACCTTTTTTGCAGGAAGACACTGTGACCTGGGTCATTATAGAGCCAGAGGCTTTATGGGATCAGCTTGCAATTTCTATTGAACTCTTTAATTCTTTGCTACTGGCCTGGACTGCTCAACCTACATGCAACAATCCTCCATTAGTAAGCTCCCTTTGAAATTTCAGGCTTTGTTCAAAGGACATATCTGTACAGAAAACATCAACAATGTCTAAATGCCAGACCCCGCAGGCAAAATATTAATGAAAATCATTTCTAAATAAATAATAAAGGAAGAAGGGTGGAAGTGTATCAGATTTGTGATGTTAATATGATCATAAGGAAACATTAAATTAGATAGACAATGGAAATTAAAGTTAAGTTCAAAACATATGCTCTCGGGTCTTGTCACAAAACGTAGTCAATAATTCCAAACTATCATAAAACATACCATATTACTCAAAAATAATTTAACCTTTGGAAATCTTAGCAGAAATCTGTACTAATGCTTGTTATTTTAGAATCACTGTGAGAATTTCTCTTGCTCACAGTAAAATTATGATAAAGTGTAGCTTGTGGAGAGATGCATAGAAAATGCATGAACTTCATGTCTTCAGTATGTTCTAGAAATGTAATTATTTCAGGAGATTCCAGTTTGCTATCTTGGCCTTCCATCAGCTATGATAAGGCTTCCAACTAAAGCACCCTGAAGTAATTACACTACCATAACACACTAAAGACAAGAAAAAAGCATTGAAATAACTCAGAGAAGTCACTGAACAAAGAATCTTTCTGATGGCAGTGATACATACGTTAATGAAAATAAATATTTTTGACAGTCTGCAAACTGTTTACAGCTCAGACTGCTGAAGACTTAATAAGGTAGCCTAGATCAAACTTCTGCAGCACTGAAGTTCATTTTATGGAGAACTTTACAGTGTACATTTATTGAATCAGTCCAGACTTTTTGAAAGGAAACTTAGTAGCACCATGCACTCTTGATTCCATTTAAAGCAAAACTAACAAAATGGAGACATTGCAGCGAGCTCTAGGATGTGTTTGATACTTTAAATCCATTTTCTCTTAATCTTTTTCGGGTTTTTCATGTGTGTGTGTGTGCTTGTTGGGATTCTTTTCTTTTCTCTGGAACTCTGTTCAGTAACCTGAATAAATCAATGGAACAGTTCCAACTGGAGCAGCCATGGAGTGACAACTCGATCCATTTAATTGGGACATCAGAGCTACAACTTTTAGGCTATCATGCCACGCCAACTATTCAGTCATCATTTCAAAATCAATTCTTACAGGAGCAACAGGCCAGAAGAGGAAAATTGATACAATATTTTTTATATTAATAAAATTGCAATCTTTCCTACACCACATGGTGGTGTACATCGAGCCTGCGATTAAGTTATATTTAAATTTTACTCTGCTGATCAAGTTGTGTTATTTTTACTATTTAGTTTTAGAGACTGGCAACTTTTATATAGTGGACTGCACCTGTTTCATGTGTTTTCATTCAGAGAAAGTCCCACAGATGTGAAGATTTATTGATTGCACAAGGACATAAACTATCTCAAATACAGATTAATTATGTCCTGGAGGCACTTACTCTGTGTCTGTTAATCCTCTCACCAGTACCAACCTGTACTTAGATTTATGGTTGCAAAGGTTAAAGATCACAGAGTAAGGTTTTATTTCCAGTTGTCATTATAAAAACCATATCATCCTTACATTTTCAACATTTTGCTTTGTAATATGATACATTTTACAACTATGCCAAATAGTATTGTTGGTTATTAGTAGGTGAATAAGACTTGTCTTTTACTGCTTAATCATCTCTTTTGCATACAACTGGTAAGTTAATTGTGGTAATAATGTCTAATGCAGTTTTTAGTTAGATGTACCCACCAATTAAAATACAGGGCAATATATTAGTATTTTTATAAGGGTTTCTGATAAACAACAGAATACACGAAAAAACTTTTCTTATAACATGCTTATTTGTAAGGTTCCCAGTGTGCTAGTTACTAACTGCTAACACATTCTGAGTTACCTAGAGAAATGGGGCTTGTATATTATGGCGTTTAAAAAAAAAAATCCATTCCCTTTTCTACCAAGTTTCTTTTTTCCTGTTCTCCTATCCTGAAGGTCTTTACTTCTTGCTGAGATACAGTTTCCAAGATGTTGGTACCTAACCTATTTTTCATATTTGAGGCTAGACAGTAAATGTTGGTATGTTATTTGACCATGGGAGCTTCACAGCTAAGCCAGATCCTATCCTGACCCAGCTTGCATGTCCATGCACTTCCAGCAGTGATAGTAGGATAGCAATCTGTCGTGAAATCACAATGCATTCTTTATAAACATGTTTATAATTATTCTATACCAAAATGTGTACAGGAGGAATTTCTTAACAGGTGTTAAATTGAAACCCTGTTTGCCCTGTTAAGTGGATATAAAACATACCCTGGTACTATTTAAAGGAGAGTTCTCCTGGTATCCTGGCCTACATTTATCCCTCAACCAATACTACCAAAAACAGATTAACTGATCATTTGCTTCAATACTGTTTGTTGGATTTTGCTGTTGCCGAACTGGCTGCTGCATTTGCCTACAAAACGACAGTTACTACACTTCAAAGTTCTTAATTGTTTGTGAAGTGCTTTGAGACATCTTGAGGCCCTATATAAATACAACCTATGTGTATCAAGGGAAATAAGCTTCTGAAATCTCAATCAAGTTTCTAAGGAAATGAATTGATAGAACAAAGGTATCTTTGGAAACATAATGGATACTGTCAACTTTGCAGGAATACAGAGTGGTATTTAGTAAAATACCATACCATGGCAACCTGCACAGTTCAACTGTCATCAATTTTGGAGAAGGCAGCAGCTTTTGTGAAATTAATTTTTGATTGGCTTTTAGCCAATCAAAAGCCAATAACTTTAAGAATTGACCTGGTCATGTCACAGAGCTGACCTGGTCAATCTTTGTCACATAAGCCTATAAAGCAGGAAGAGATGCCACTGGATGAGTAAACTTGTTGCTGGCCTTAAGAACCCAATAACATTAACAGTGAAATAAAGCAGTTAACTTTCCTGGTAAAAAACCTCCCTGCCACTAAAAATAGTATAGCAGATAGATGCCATCTATTGTGCCAAGAGAAATGAGTTACTAATCCTAATAATTAGCCTATTATGTATAAGCTCACTGTTTAAGGAATCAAATAACTCCTACAATTAAACTGTCTACAACAGATTTCAGTCAAAATGTCATGGCTGTTTTGTTCTAAACGCTCAATGCAATTTAAATATTTAGTGTATATTTTTAATGGTGCGTTCATAAACCTTTATGGCAAATAGTTTGTATTCTTAAGAGGAGTTGACTGTCTAGCCTTTCTTTGGGAATATTAAACTAGATGGTCTTTGTAGTATAAGTTTATGATGCCATATTTCAAATTGAAACAATATTTACCTAGGACTTGCAGTTTGAACCATTCTAATCTGATTAGAAGTGACACACCAACCAATTAGCTGTTATATAATAGTTCTGTACTGAAAAACCTTGGCCCAAAGTAGCCATTCAAATTTCAACCTGTATTTAATTTACCTCAGGGCTTTCAGCAGCCTGAGCACACAAATGCCAGTCATGCATTGGACTAATAGTTGGTTGAATATGGAAAATAATTATGTTAAGAGAGTGAACAGAAACCAACTACCTTCTCCCAGTAATTATTTAATTTAGGCTTTTTCTAAATTCAAACCAGATTCAGTATAACTGTGCACGACATGCAAATTCACTCAGATTTGGCCGCTGGTCAGTAATTTAGTTACTCAACAGAAATCCCTTGGCTTTAATAGATGTATGAGCCAACAGAATGATAAGAATAAATGTTACCCTATATTCCTGCATCATTATTGAGTTGATTGCAGCCACAATCTAGGCACTTGCAACATCCTCATGATAGACCCACAGTGAAATGCAAATGCCGCAAAATTTGGTTGCATAGTGTACATATTTTCAGCAATACGGTTGCTGTCTCAGGCCTAAAATGGTGTCTGCACCCTGCACACACACTTCTGGCATTGATTTCATGCCAGTGGTGCCATTTTTGATCTGAACATTCCAACTACTGCTCTTTCTTAATCTCGCACAGTTGACCATGTGTTTGGTAGCAGGTAGGACCCTCCACCAGCACTATTTAAAGGACTCATCAACCACTTTCAGGGTAATTGCTGATTGATTTATACTATCTGTTGCTGAGTTAGTGAAAGTGTTTTGTGGTTTGCACTGCTATTTAAAGTTGCTGAGGTTTACAGGGAGTGGAGTGGCGTGAGGTAAAAGCCTTGGTTCTGACTTTAAGGGTTCTGCTCAGACTACTTGCTCCCAGACATGGGTGCTGTAGCTTCTATTCCCCTCTGGCTTGCAGCATGAAACGTAGAATGAGCAGAGGCAACACAGAGGATGAAGCTGCTCGAAGAGGAAGAAGGAGGAGGGGAGAAGGGCTCTCAGCAGGAAGCCATATACACCCAGGGTCTTCAGGGAACAATTCTCCTCAGTGAGAAACAGTTTGCTAGATGCCTCCGTTTCATCAAGGAGGTGCTCACTGAAATCTGCCACCTGTTGCAGTTGGAGCAGGGCAAGGACAGCATGGCAAGTGGCTATGAAGGTGACCATAGCCATGAACGTTTATGCTTCTGGCTCCTTCCAGCCTGGAAGAGGAGATATTTGCAACATCTTCCAGTTTGCCATCCACTGTTACAGAAAGGAGGTCACTGAGTCTCTGTTTGCAAAGAGAGCTGAATACATTTCATTTTCTCTTGCCAGAGAGCAGCAGTGGGAGCGAGCACCTGGCTTTGCTAGGATTGCAGGCATCCCCATGAGTGCCATTGACTACACACACATCACTTTGTGGGCGCTGCATGTAAATTCTGAAAGATAACACACCAGAAGGGATTCCACTACCTCAAAGTCCAGTGTTACAACCAGGTGAGAAAGGGGTCTAGGGGTTCCCTCTCAGCCTTATCCTGGTTTGACCGTAAGAGGGTTTAATTTTTAAAACTGCATGTTTTAGCTTCCCCTCAGTGGATCCTTGTTCACTGCTCTCCACTTTTAATGGCAAAGAAATCAACCAGACAGGTTTTCTTAGATTTAAATAAGAAAGATGTAAGCTTATTAACCTTAAAATTCTAATTCAGTTAAAACTACTAACAATACACGTTGCAACCATGCTAGCATGCATACGTGATAAACACACATGCAGATAGAGACAGAAAAGGAGAAGGAATCAAGGGGAAAGTTTTGAAGCAATAGCTGGAGTTCATTTACTGTCTTTTGAGTTTGATGTAAAGTCTTTGATTGTAGTTCAATCTTGCTGTCTTGTTGGAGCCCAGTGCACTTTCAAACTTGTTTCAATAGTTTTTTGTCTTGATGCTTAGTTTCCTTCCATGGGTCCCTGTCTTTACATTGGAAACTGTTCTGTGAACATAATTCAAAACAAAACTTGGGCCAGTAGGTTAGTCATGTGAACAGTTTTTTTTTAGCAAACTCTCCTGTGTTTTTGTGGATTCCTCTTCTAAACATTCACCCTCAGTGGGGGGTGGGGGGTGGGGTGGGGGGGGGGAATGGAATGCTGGTTTTTTACACATTCATGTCTGGTGATCAAAATCCATTTGGGTTAATTGGATCAGGGAGCAGTTCCATTGTCTTCTCCAGGCAACTGTTTCTTAGAATGCAAATGTTTTCAGCCACTGCTGTGATCTCTTCAAACAAGTCAGTTCTTCAGTCCAGCAAGAGTTTAAAATTAATGTTCCATATGATGAAATTAATATGCATCATTCTTGGCAGGTGCGGTTTTCATGACACTAGCTAATATGCAACCATACGCAGCATGTCGTGCAAGTCAATTTCTGGTATCCTAGCTGCAGTTAAGGGAGATAGTGGGTTGTGGTAATGTCACTAGACTAGCAATCCATAGGCCCTGGCATCATAGATTCAAATCCCACCACAGATTTCAGTTACTTAATAAAAATCTGGAATTGCAAGCCAATCATTGGTGATTGTGCTATGAAATTATCATCAATTGTTGTAAAAACACTTCTGGTTCACTAATGCCCTTTAGGGAAGGAAAGCTGCTGTCCTTACCTGGTCTGGCCTACATCTGACTCCAGACCCACAGTAATGTGGTTGACTTGTAGCTGCCCTCTGAAATGGTTCAGCAAGCCACTCAGTTCAAGGGCAATTAGGGATGGGCAGCAAATGTGCCCACATCCCCATAAAATAATATTAAAAAAATGTCTCCATTCTGTGGCAATTTGCTGAACCATCTTCATTTGAGCCTCCACAACATACGAGATGGCGCCTACTGAGTGATAAGGGCTATCCACTGACCACCTGGCTCATGATGCCGGTGTGCAACCTATGCATATGTGGCCAGCATGCCTATAACATGCTGTGACACAATATATCATTAATTGAGGGGAACCTTGGGGTACTTAAACGATGCTTCTGCTTCTTGGACTGTGCTGGAGGAGCCCTGCAGTACTCACCAGATTGTATGTCATGGTTTGTTGTGGTGCAATGGAAGCTGAGACATCAGACACTGAATCATGGTTGGGTCTGCGAGTGTGCTAATGGATTTGGTACCACTTCCATGTTGAAAAGGATGGGCTCCAAGCTCTGTGCAAACCCTGTGCCAACTTGGAATAGGACTCTTCTGCGCTCCTTGACAATGACCACAGGCTTTCTAGCATGGCTGAAAATGCATCAAATATGTCCCTGCGCATATCCATCAATCTTTATCTGTAGGCTGCCCCATTGAAGTCCTTATCTGAGTCCGGTGCAGCAGAACTCATGTACAATCTCATCCTTCAGTGAACTGGCACCTATGCTACCCTTTGCCATTTGTGCCTGGTGTCTCATCATGTGTAGAGTTTGCCTCTTGATTTTGCATCCCCTTCTCAGTTGTGCAGGCACTCAGCATTGAATGCACACAGAAATCATTTAAATGAGATAATTGCATCGGAAGCAATGGACGTGGATTAATTGTGCATCGTGATCTCTACGCCTGTTATCACAGCCTAATTGAATTTCCTGGCCAAAGAATTTCAACTAGCATTATTTACCATGGATATAAGTATTTCACTTCCAGTATTCTCTGCAGGTAGATTGTAGACCTTTAGCTGGTTAAACACCAGTAGTACCCTTACACACGTGTGGGAGTCCCTTAATCCACCCTTTGTCTAATTCTTCATGACTTAGTTAGTTGAGGAAAAGCCTATGGGAAGTGAGAAGTGAGTGTGGACTCCATATCAGACAGAGAAATTCTGAAATTAAAAGCAGAAAATGCTGGAAATACTCAGCAGGTTTGGCAGCATCTTTGGAGAAAGAAACAGAGTTAATGTTTCAAGTCTGTGACCTTTTATCAGCTGCTGAGTTTTGCCAGTATTTTCTGTTTTTATTTCAGATTTCCAGCATCCACAGTATTTTGTGATTGTGAAAGAGGAATTCTGCATGTGCAGGTTTCTCAGATGCTTGTTTTGAAGCTGTTAAATATGGAGATGTGTGACTGCATGGGTCAGATAGTTGCCTGTCCAAAATGAAAATTCACCAATACTATCATTTAAAACTACAGAGATATTATTTCAATAGATCATCTTTCAGATGGAACATTAAACTGAGGCACCGTATATCCTCTCAAGTGAATGTAGAAAATCCCATGGCACTTTCTGCACATTTGTGTAAGGTAGGGCAGAACCCCTGATAGCCTGGTCAATATTTATTCCTCTAATGCCATGAAAGAACAGATTATACAGTCATTTGTTTTATTGACGTTTGTGGAACCTTATTGTGTGCAAATCAGCTGCTAGGTTTGCTTACGTTGCAACAGTGACTATGCTTCAAAAGTATTTAATTGGTTGTGAAATCCTTTAGGACATCTTGAGGTCATGAAAGGAGCTGTATAAATCCAATTTGTTTTCTTTCCTTCTTCCTTTCTCCTCTATGTGTCATTATATTTTCACGCCAATGTGCTATGTTGAATGGTAATTTTTTAACCCACTGGCTGCAGACCTGAATTAATTTTTTTTAAAGAAATTAAAAAGGAACAGATAAAAGGTGACTTTGCTAGCAGCTTAAGATGGTCACCTAATTTGCAACACTGTATCCTACATTCCAAGGCCTGTGAGGTGGAGACAAAGGGCTGCATTTTAAAAGGCCACTGCTGAGATTGGTACGGGGCCTGCCGGCGTCGAGGTCGGTGGCGGGCCTCCTCTGTTGCTATCTTCATTCCCCCCGCCACCATTCCCGGCATTGGAGAGCCTTTAAAATGTAGTTCGAAGTGTCTGCCCAGTCCTAGCAAGAACCAAGACCTGGGAAATTTAAGGGAACTGCCTGTTCCCATTTGCAAGGCATCAAGACTATCACTTGAACAATGGGACCCTGGTTGTGAGAAAGGAATTCCCAGACATGGGCTGTTTTATTTGCAAGAAGAAATACACTGCTAACTACCGTGCTTGCGTCACAGAATCACAGAATTGTTACAGCCCAGAAGGAGACCATTCGGCCCATCATCTCTGCACCAGCTGTCCAAAAGAGCAATTCACTGGGCTGAAAGTTATGTTGCACGGCAGCGGCCGCATGTGCAAGCCGAGTTTCACGGACCTGCCACGGTATTAATCATGGCGGCTCACTTAAAGTCCCCCTTCCCGAGGATGTGGAGGGGGCAGGCAGTCCGTGCCCGGCAATGGCGTCAGGCACCACTGCGCAGGCGCCGATGCCATTTTTAAAGGTCTTTGAGCCCTATCTTTACATTTAAATGTTTAAAGGGATATGGGTTTCAAAAAATTAAATTAATTGATCTAGCCCCTTTCCCACACACCCCCAACAACCATAGATCTAATTTCTTGCCCTCTTCCCCCCCCCCCCACAAAATAGTTACCTTGTGCAACTGACCTTCCCCCGCAACAAAGTTCACAATTCTTAATCTTTAACCCTTCCCACCATCCCCTACATCAATCAAATCACTCAGACGCTGCTCTCCCCATCCACACACCCTCCCCGCACTGAAAAGCTTACCTGCTCCCCGTTCCCCACCAATGTCCTGCTTCGGATTCCCAGACAGAGACCCGACATGAGGCCTCGTCAGCATCGGCAGTATCAGGCTAGGCCTTCCCAGCATCGAGGCCCGTGCTGGGCGTCTGCCAGAGTTATTTTCTGGCGCCCCCCCCCCCCCCCCCGCCACGATCCCTGACATCAGACATCAGGGGGGCTGTAAAGTCCAGCCCACAGTACCATTCCCCCGCCTTCTCCCCATAACTCTGCACATTCTACCTTTTCATATAACAGTCTAATTCCCTTTTGAATGCTTCAATTGAACCTGTCTCCGCCGCACTCTCGGGCAGCGCATTTCAAACCTTAACCACTCGCTGCGTGAAAAAGTTTTTCCTCATGTCACTTTTGCTTCTCTTCCCCATTACTTTAAATCTGTACCCTCTCGTTCTCGATCCTTTCACGAGTGGGATCAGTTTCTCTCTATCCACTCTGTCTGGATCCTTCATGATTTTGAATACCTCTACCAAATCACCACTCAGCCTCCTCTTCTCCAAGGAAAACAGTCCCAACTTCTTCAATCTAACTTCGTAACTGAAATTCCTCATCCCTGGAACCATTCTCGTGAATCTTTTCTGCAGACTCTCCAATGCCCTCACATCTTTCTTAAAAGTGCGGTGTCCAGAACTGTATGCAATAGTCCAGCTGAGGCCAAACAAGTGTCTTATACAAGTTCAACATAACCTCCTTGCTCTTGTACTCTATGCCCCTATTAATAAAACCCAGGATACTGTATGCTTTATTAACCACTCTGCCACCTTCAATGACTTATGCACATATACACCCAGGTCCTCTGCTCCTGCACTTCCTTTAGAATTGTACTCTTTATTTTATATTGTGTCTCCTTGTTCTTCCTACCAAAATGAACCACTTCACATTTCTCTACATTGAACTTCATCTGCCACCTATCCGCCCATTCCACCAATTCTTGTTTATGTCCTTTTGCAGTTCTACACTATCCTCCTCACAGTTTACAAATTGCCCCTAGTATAGGTAGATGGTAGGGAAATATAGGGACAAGTGGGGATGTGGTAGGAATATGGGATTAGTGTAGGATTAGTATAAATGGGTGGTTGATGGTCGGCACAGACTCGGTGGGCTGAAGGGCCTGTTTCAGTGCTGTATCTCTAAAACTAAAACTAAAAAAACTACAATGCTTCCAAGTTTCGTATCATCCAAAACCTTTGAAATTGTACCTTGTACACCAAGGTCTAGGTCATTAATATATATCAGGAAAAGCAAGGGTCCCGACACTGTCTCCTGGGGAACTCCACTACAAACCTTCCTCCAGCCTGCAAAGCATCCATTAACCACTACTCTTTGTTTCCTGTCACTCAGCTAATTCTGTATCCATGTTTCTACCGTCCCTTTTATTCCAGGAGCTATAACTTTGCTCATATGTATTTTGTGTGGCACTGTATCAAATGCCTTTTGAAAGTCCATGTACACCACATCAACTGCATTGCCTTCAATAAACCCTTTCTAATACCTCCACAAAAACTCCAGCAAGTTAGTCAAACATGATTTTCCCTTAAGAAATCCATGCTGGCTTTTTTAAATTAACCTGCATTTGTCCATGTCAACATTAATTTTGTCCTGAATTATTCTTTCTATGCTTCTGCGATTTCCACCTTCACTTCCCTCAGTATCCTTGGCTGCTTCTCATCTGGTCCTGGTGTTTGATCCACTTTAAGTACTGACAGTCTATCTAATACGTCCTCCTTATCAATTTTAGACCCCTCTAGTGCCTGACTTACCTCTTCTTTTACCATTGCCTGGATTGCATCTTCTTCCTCAGTTATGCCTTCTGCCTCCACGCGTAAATCCCCTTTATGATCCTGAATCGGCCCAACTCCTCCTTTTACCACCCTTTTACTATTAACATGTCTATAGAAAACTTTGGGATTCCCTTCAATGTTAGCTGCCAGTTTCTTTTCATGCCCATTCTTTGTTTCTCTTATTTGCTTTTTCACTTCCCCTCTGGACCTTCTATATTCATCCTGGTTCTCAATAGTATTTTCTACCTAGCATCTGTCATAAGCACACTTTTTCTTCTTTATCTCTACCTCTTTTGTCATCCAGGGAGCTCTGGATTTGTTTACCCTTCCTTTCTCCTTCGAGGGAATATACCTTGACTCTGCCCAAACTATCTCATCTTTGAAGGTAGCCTATTGTTCAGCTACTGATTTTCCTGCCAGCTTTTGACTCCAATTGATTCACCCCAGATCCATTCTTAACTCATTGAAGTTGGCTTTCCCCCAGTTAATTATTCTTACTCTGAATCACTGGGTGACTGTCATGTGACAAGCCCCCTCAGTTGTGTGTTTTAAGCTGATGTTTCTCTGCAGCAGGCTGACAAGCATCTTGACTCTGACAAGTGCAGACCCAAGTGGGGGTCCCTCCATTCTCTCTTTCTCACTCCATTTTTATTTGAAAGTTTCAAATAAAAGCAAAATACTGCAGATGCTGGAAATCTGAAATAAAAACAAGAAACGCTGGAAATACTCAGCAGGTCTGGCAGCATCTGTGGAGAGAGAAGCAGAGTTAACGTTTCAGGTCAGTGACCCTTCTTCAGAACTGAATGAGTGACCACCGCATAGTCATTGTGGAGATGAAGTCCCGCCTTCATGTTGTGTGGCACTACCACAGTGCTAAATGGGATAGATTTCGAACAGATCTAGCAATGCAAAACTGGGCATCCATGAGGCACTGTGGGCCATCAGCAGCAGGAGAATTGTGCTCAACCACAATCTGTAACCTCATGGCCCAGCATATCTCCCACTCTACTATTACCATCAAACCAGGAGACCAACCCTGGTTCAATGAAGAGTGCAGCAGGGCATGCCAGGAGCAGCACCAAGCATACCTCAAAATGAGGTGTCAACCTGGAGATGCGACAACACAGGACGACCTGCATGCCAAACGGGATATACCCAAGGATATTATGGGAAGCGAGGGAAGAGATTGCTGCGCCTTTGGCGATGATCTTTGCGTCTTCACTGTCCACTGGAGTAGTACCGGATGATTGGAGGATGGCAAATGTTGTTCCCTTGTTCAAGAAAGGGAATAGGGATAACCCTGGGAATTATAGACCAGTCAGTCTTTCGTCGGTAGTGGGAAAATTATTGGAGAGGATTCTGAGAGACAGGATTTATGATTATTTGGAAAGGCATAGTCTGATTAGAGACAGTCAGCATGGCTTTGTGAGGGGCAGGTCATGCCTCACAAGCCTTATTGAATTCTTTGAAGATGTGACAAAACACATTGATGAAGGAAGAGCAGTGAATGTGGTGTATATGGATTTTAGCAAGGCGTTTGATAAGGTTCCCCATGGTAGTCTCATTCAGAAAGTAAGGAGGCATGGGATTCAGGGAAAGCTGGCTGTCTGGATACAGAATTGGCTGGCCCATAGAAGTCAGAGGGTGGTAGTAGATGGAAAGTATTCAGCATGGAGCTCGGTGACCAGTGGTGTTCCACAAGGATCTGTTCCGGGACCTCTGCTCTTTGTGATTTTTATAAATGACTTGGATGAGGATGTGGAAGGCTGGGTTAGCAAGTTTGCCGATGACACGAAGGTTGCTGGAATTGTGGATAGTGTGGAAGGCTGTTCTAGGTTGCAACGGGACATTGACAGGATGCAGAGCTGGGCTGAGAAGTGGCAGATGGAGTTCAACCTGGAGAAGTGTGAAGTGATTCATTTTGGAAGGTCGAATTTGAATGCAGAATGCAGGCTTAAAGACAGGATTCTTGGTAGTGTGGAGGAACAAAGGGATCTTGGGGTCCACGTCCATAGATCGCTCAAAGTTGCCACCCAGGTTGATATGGTTGTTAAGAAGGCGTATGGTGTGTTGGCTTTCATTAACAGGGGAATTGAGTTTAAGAGCCGCGAGATTATGCTGCAGCTCTATAAGGTTCTGGTTCGACCACACTTGGAATATTGTGTTCAGTTCTGGTCGCCTCATTATAGGAAGGATGTGGAAGCTTTAGAGAGGGTGCACAGGGGATTTACCAGGATGCTGCCCTTACTGGAGGGCATGTCCTACGAAGAAAGGTTGAGGGAGCTAGGGCTTTTCTCATTGGAGCGAAGAAGGATGAGAGGTGACTTGATAGAGGGGTACAAGATGATGAGAGGCATAGATAGTGGATAGCCAGAGACTTTTTCCCAGGGTGGAAAGGGCTATCACCAGGGGGCATAATTTTAAGGTGATTGGAGGAAGGTTTCGGGGAGATGTCAGAGGTAGGTTCTTTACACAGAGAGTGGTGGGTGCGTGGAATGCGCTGCCAGCGGTGGTAGTAGAAGCAGATACATTAGGGATATTTAAGCGACTCTTGGATAGATACATGGATGATAGTAGAATGAAGTGTAGGTAGTTAGTTTGATATTAGAGTAGGTTAAATGTTCGGCACAACATAGTGGGCCGAAGGGCCTGTACTGTGCTGTACCGTTCTATGTTCGATGTTCTATAAACTGCATAAGCAGCATGCAATAGACAGAGCTAAGCGATCCCATAACCAACGGATCAGATCTAAGCTCTGCAGTCCTAAGACATTGAGCCGTGAATGGTGGTGGACAATTAAACAACTAACTGGAGGAGCTGGCTCCACAAATATCGCCATCCTCAATGATGTGGGAGCCCAGCACATCAGTGCGAAAGATAAGGCTGAAGCATTTGCAACAATCTTCAGCCAGAAGTGCCGAGCTAATGATCCATCTCGGCCTCATCCTGAAATCCCCAACATCCCAGATGCCAGACTTCAGCCAATTCTATTCACGCTGCATGATATCAAGAAACGACTGAAGGCACTGCATACTGCAAAGGCTCTGGGCCCTGACTATATTCCAGCAATAGTACTGAAGACCTGTGCTCCAGAACTTGCCGCACCCTTAGCCAAGCTGTTCCAGTACAGCTACAACACTGGCATCTACCCTGCATTGTGGAAAATTGCCCAGGTAAGTCCTGTACACAAAAAGCAGGACAAGTCCAACCGTGCCAATTACCGCCCCATCAGCCTACTCTCAATCATCAGTAAAGTGATGGAAGGTGTCATCAACAGTGCCATCAAGTGGCACATGCTTAGCAATAACCTGCTCAGTGACAATCAGTTTGGGTTCCGCCAGTGCCACTCAGCTCCTGACCTCATCACAGCCTTGGTTCAAACATGGGCAAAAGAGCTGAACTCAAGAGGTGAGGTGGGAGTGACTGCCCTTGGCGTCAAGGCAGGATTTGACCAAGTATGTCATCAAGGAGCCCTAGCAAAACTGGAGTCAATGGGAATCAGGGGGAAAACCCTCCTCTGGCTGGAGTCACACCTAATGCAAAGGGAGATGGCTGTGGTTTTCGGAGGTCAATCATCTCAGCTCTAGGACATCACTGCAGGAGTTCCTCAGGGTAGTGTCCTAGGCCCAACCATCTTCAGCTGCTTCATCAATGACCTTCCTTCAATCATAAGGTCAGAAGTGGGGATGTTCGCTGATGATTTGCACAATGTGCAGCACCATTCGCGACTCCTCAGATACTGAAACAGTCCGTGTAGAAATGCAGCAAGACATGGGCTGATAAGTGGCAAATAACATTCACGCCACACAAGTTCCAGGCAATGACCATTTCCAACAAGAGAGAATCTAACCATCTCCCCTTGTCATTCAATGGCATTACCATCGCTGAATCCCCCACTATCAACCTCTTAGGGGCTACCATTGACCAGAAATTGAACTGGAGTAGCCATGTAAATACCGTGGCTACAAGAACAGGTCAGAGGTTAAGAATCCTGCAGCAAGTAACTCGACACCATCCAGGAAAAAGCAGCTCGCTTGATTGGTACCCCATCGACAAACATTCACTCCCTCCACCACTGACACACAGTGACAGCAGTGTGTACCATCTACAAGATGCACTGCAGCAATGCACCAAGGCTCCTTATACAGCACCTTCCAAACCCATGACCTCTGCCAACTAGAAAGACAAGGGCAGCAAATGCATGGGAACACCACCACCTGCAAGTTCCCATCCAAGTCACACACCATCCTGACTGGGAACTATATTGTTGTTCCTTCACTGTCGCTGGATCAAAATCCTGGAACTCCCTTCCTAACAGCACTGTGGGTGTACCTACCCCACATGGACTGCAGTGGTTCAAGAAGGCAGCTCACCACCACCTTCTCAAGGGCAATTAGAGATGGGCAATAAATGTTGGCCTGGCCAGCAATGTCCACATCCCATGAATGAATAAAAAAAAACCTTGTGAGTATGTGTGTGTGAAAGTTGGAGCATAGTCTGTTATTTTACTTAGATTGGTTTAAGTAAAATAAAACAAACTTTTTTTTGTTAAACTCAAGGAAACCTGTCCAATTGATTCTTTTTATGATCATAGCATGTAAATAATCAAACACTCACTTATTGGCAAGTCCATGCACTTTAAAAAGAATTAAATCCTGTTATAGTCAAACAAATAGAGGGACAAGGGGGGAACTCTTTGACCCTTCCTCATCTGATCATAATAATATAAATTAATTTATTTTCCCACTTTCTCCCTCCACCATCCATAGAAGCACTGTGTCAAAACCCTACACCATCATTAGTTATTCAAATAAGTTCAAAAGATTAGATACCGATGTTAACATTATGGGAAGGGTCTCCACCAGAAACATTAACTCATCTGCTCGCTCCAGAGATGCTGGCTGACCTGGAGACTGTTGACCTCTTTCTGTTTTTGTTTCAGATTTTCAACATCTGCAGTATTTTGTTACCATTATACAGCATTGTCATGATAAAATTAAGCCTTAAGTTTTGAACCATTTGATTTGTGCTTACATTGGTCTAACAGAAACATTTGTTTCATCAATTAATATCAAAAGAGAGCAATTAATGAAAGTAAACTGATAATTATTTTAAATAGGATGAAATGAAGAAAACTGCCATCAGAGAATTCAGCAGTGCAAAGAGCTAATATTGAACTTTCACATCTGGGGCATAGATTTGAATCCAACCAAATTATTTGGGTGAAAATATTTCCTTTATTTCAGCTTTAAAGGGTCCTCCATGATGGGATCTTAGGCAGTCCATTCTTTGTAGCTGGGGTCCCTCAGAACAATTCAAACCAAAATTTACAATCATTTTCTGATCGACCAGTAGGATGGTTGGTGTGGCAAATGGACAATATACACAATTATACTACGAGCTGCTTGCCATACTTTGAGGTTGAGGATCTCTGTTGAGTGAAATGAAATAAGAACAGAAAATGCTGGAAATACTCAGCAGGTCTGGCAGAGTTAAGGGGCAGAGTTTTTGATCACAGGAGGAGGCGGGACTGGAGGCAGACGAACTTGCAATTTCTCGACACTGGCTGGCATGCCTGTTTGCCTGCATGCTCTTGGGCCATTTCGGGTCTCACCTAAACATGCAAACTACGTATTCATACACACATATCTATAAGCATAGGCCAAGCTTGTATTATAGTATAAGATTAGAACCAGGTCCCCTTTAAGACAGAGTGCTCTCAAGTGTCAGGAAGTATGCAGTCACACGAATGGGCCTGGAGGGTGGGAACTGGGCCCACCAGGAGTTGTGGTGTTCTTTGATATTAGAGAGTGCTCTTGGAAGTAGTCAGCACCTGGAAACTGGGTTGTATTATTTGCATGTCAATTAATATAAATGGAAGACCAAAGCGGTCACTATAATAAAGCTTGTTATTAAATAAAAATTACTCATGTGTGCATCATAAGTGCAGTTATTGTTACTGGACTAACAACCCAATGAAATCTTTTAACATACCCCAATATGTTTCCAAAGCCCAACCTTAACCTACGAGAGCACCATGCTACCCTGGCAGGATATTTATGTTTCAATCTATTTTTACAATTTTCGATAGTCACACTGCTAAATTAGTGCTGTGTTATGGGTAGGATTTTGCTTTGGAATTGTGCCAATGTGAAATTTAACTCTACCCAAAATTCATTACACTTCGCAGTTCTGATGAAAAGTCACAGACCTGAAACCTTGGACCCGATTTTCGTTTGGGACCCTGAAGTCGGGAGAATCTTCAGGTCCCGATCCTGTAGTGCATCCACACCGGACATCTGATGCGATTATTGAAGGGATGGCTAATTAGTGGCCAGGGTGTACGTTCACTGTCCAATTAAGGACGACGGGTGGGGTCCTGAGGCTGAAAGGCCAATAGGAGACCCTCCAGCACTGAGAGAGCGGCAGCCCCACTGTCAGAGGTGGGCACTGCCCATGCAGATAAGTGAGAGAGAGGGCACCTCCATTTGGACATTATAAGCTTTGTTTACAGCACAGTACATGCTTAGGCCAAATGTTTATCCTGCTACCGAGACCTGGGTGTTTTCATTCTCTGCCCTCGCATTTCCAAACTGTCTGTTGTTCATATAGAGAGACAAGATGACGAATTCCTTTTCTCTTACATTTGTTCTACCACTAAAAATGCTAAAGAAAGGAATGCTGGG
The DNA here is from genome assembly GCF_036365525.1 of Heterodontus francisci. Taxonomy (NCBI): domain Eukaryota; kingdom Metazoa; phylum Chordata; class Chondrichthyes; order Heterodontiformes; family Heterodontidae; genus Heterodontus; species Heterodontus francisci. The sequence continues at coordinate 81,066,428 of NC_090384.1, read as the reverse complement.
ATAAATTATTAATTCAACGTAAAAGATTCTAACAGTGTAAATTAGAAGCTCGTGGTTGCATTTCCTCTGTGGTATTTGGTCTGTGCATTGCTTAAATATATGTTTTGGGTAAGGAGAGGGGAAATTTTTCAGTCTGCATTAACATGTCCCTGCACTCTCTCCCCTCAAACCACACAATTCAAAATACTCAACAACATCATCAACTTGTATTTATTTGGCATCTTTAATATTTCAAGGTGCTTCACAGACTTCGAACAAAATTTAACACTGAGTAGCCGATGAAGATTTTAGGACAGATGACGAAAAGCTGAGTCAAATGGATAGGTTTTAAGGAGCATCTTAAAGAAGGAGAGAGAGTGTGATAGAAAGGCAGAGAGATTTAGGGAGGGAATTCCAGAGCTTAGGGCCTTGGCAGCTGAAAGCACGGTCCCAGTGGTGGAGAAGTTAAAATCAGGGATGCGTGAATTGGAGGAGTGTAGAACTATCGGAGGGTTGTAGGAATGATGGAAAATACAAAGATAAGGACAGGTAAGGTCATGGAGGTATTTGAAAACAATGCTGAGAATTTTAAAGTCGAGGTGTTGGATCAGAGACCAGTGCAGGTCAGCATGCACAGGGGTGCTGGGTGAATGAGAGTTGGAGCGAGTTAAGGTACAGGCAGCAGAGTTTTACATAAGCATATGTTTATGTAGGGTGGAAAATGGGAAGTTGGCCAGGAGAGCATTAGAATAGTCAAGTCTAGAGATAGCAAAGGTACAGATGAGGATCTCAGCAGCAGATGAGCTGAAGCAGAGTTGGAGTCAGGTAATGCTACGGAGGTGGAAGTAGTCTTGGTGATGGCATGGATACATGGTCAGAAACTCATCTCGGGGTCAAACATAAGTTTTTTTAATATTCATTCATGGGATGTGGGCATCACTGGCCAGGCCAGCATTTATTGCCCATCTCTAATTGCCCTTGAGAAGGTGTTGGTGAGCTGCCTTCTTGAACCGCTGCAGTCCATGTGAGGTAGGTACACCCACAGTGCTGTTAGGAAGGGAGTTCCAGGATTTTGACCCAGCGACAGTGAAGGAACGGTGATGTAGTTCCAAGTCAGGATGGTGTGTGACTTGGAGGGGAACTTGCAGGTGGTGATGTTCCCATGCATTTGCTGCCCTTGTCTTTCTAGTTGGTAGAGGTCGTGGGTTTGGAAGGTGCTTTCTAAGGAACCTTGGTACGTTGCTGCAGTGCATCTTGCAGATGGTACACACTGCTGAAATTGTGTGTCGGTGGTGGAGGGAGTGAATGTTTGTGGATGGAGTGCCAATCAAGCGAGCTGCTTTATCCTGGATGGTGTCGAACTTCTTGAGTGTTGTTGGAGCTGCACCCATCTAGGCAAGTGGACAGTGTTCCATCACACTCCTGACTTGTGCCTTGTAGATGGTGGACAGGCTTTGGGGAGTCAGGACGTGAGTTACTCACCACAGGATTCCTAACCTCTGACCTGCTCTTGTAGCCACGGTATTTATATGCCTACTCCATTTAAGTTTCTGGTCAATGGTAGCCCCTAGGAGGTTGATAGTGGGGGATTCAGTGCTGTCATTGAATGTCAAGGGGAGATGATTAGATTCCCTCTTGTTGGAGATGGTCATTGCCTGGCAATTGTGTGGCGCAAATGTTATTTGCCACTTATTAGCCCAAGTCTGGATATTGTCCAGGTCTTGCTGCATTTCTACACGGACTGCTTCAGTATCTGAGGAGTCGCGAATGGTGCTGCACATTGTGCAGTCATCAGCGAACATCCCCACTTCTGACCTTATGATTGAAGGAAGGTCATTGATGAAGCAGCTGAAGATGGTTGGGCCTAGGACACTACCCTGAGGAACTCCTGCAGTGATGTCCTAGAGCTGAGATGATTGACCTCCAACAACCACAGCCATCTCCCTTTGCGTTAGGTATAACTCCAACCAGCAGAGAGTTTTCCCCCTGATTCCCATTGACTCCAGTTTTGCTAGGGCTCCTTGATGACATACTCTGTCAAATCCTGCCTTGACGCCAAGGGCAGTCACTCTCACCTCACCTCTTGAGTTCAGCTCTTTTGTCCATGTTTGAATCAAGGCTGTGATGAGGTCAGGAGCTGAGTAGCACTGGCGGAACCCAAACTGAGCGTCACTGAGCAGGTTATTGCTAGGCAAGTGCAGCTTGATAGCACTGTCGATGACACCTTCCATCACTTTACTGATGATTAAGTGTAGACTGATATGGCGATAATTGGGTGGGTTGGACTTGTCCTGCTTTTTGTGTACAGGACATACCTGGGCAATTTTCCACATTGCTGGGTAGATGCCAGTGTTGCAGCTGTATTGGAACAGCTTGGCTAGGGTGTGGCAAGTTCTGGAGCACAGGTCTTCAGTACTATTGCCAGAATATTGTCAGAGCCCAGAGCCTTTGCAGTATCCAGTGCCTTCAGCCATTTCTTGATATCACGCGGGGCGAATAGAATTGGCTGAAGTCTGGCATCTGTGATGCTGGGGACTTCAGGAAGAGGCCAAGATGGATCATCAACTTGGCACTTCTGGCTGAAGATTGTTGCAAATGCTTCAGCCTTATCTTTTGTACTGATGTGCTCGGCTCCCCCATCATTGAGGATGGGGATATTTGTGGAGCCACCTCCTCCAGTTAGTTGTTTAATTGTCCACCACCATTCACTGCTGGATGTGGCAGGACTGCAGAGCTTCGATCTGATCCGTTGGTTATGGGATCGCTTAGCTCTGTCTATCGCATGCTGCTTACGCAGTTTGGCATGCATGTAGTCCTGTGTTGTAGCTTCACCAGGTTGACACCTCATTTTGAGGTATTCTTGGTGCTGCTCCTGGCATGCCCTGCTGCACTCTTCATTGAACAAGGGTTGGTCTCCTGGCTTGATGCTAATGGTAGAGTGGGATATATGCCGGGCCATGAGGTTATAGATTGTGGTTAAGTACAATTCTGCTGCTGCTGATGACCCACAGTGCCTCATGCAGGCCCAGTTTTGCATTGCTAGATCTGTTTGAAATCTATCCCATTTAGCACGGTGATGGTGCCACACATCACGATGGACGGTATCCGCAATGTGAAGGCGGGACTTCGTCTCCACAAGGACTGTGCGGTGGTCACTCCTACCAATACTGTCATGGACAGATACCTCTGCAGCAGGCAGATTGATGAGGATGAGGTCAAGTATGTTTTTCCCTCACCCCCTGCCGCAGACCCAGTCTAGCAGCTATGACCTTTAGTACTCAGCCAGTAGTAGTGCTACCGAGCCACTCTTGGTGATGGACATTGAAGTCCCCCACCCAGAGTGCATTCTGCACCCTTGCTACCCTCTGTGCTTCTTCCAAGTGGTGTTCAACATGGAGGAGTACTGACTCATCAGCTGAGGGAGGGCGGTAGGTAGTAATCAGCAGGAGGTTTCCTTGCCTATGTTTGACCTGATGCAATGAGACTTCTGGAGTCGAAGTTGAGGCCTCCCAGGGCAACTTCCTCCAGACTGTATACCACTGTGCCGCCAACTCTGTCCTGCCAGTGGGACAGGACATACCTGGGGACATTGTCTGTAAGGTATGATTCCGTGAGTATAACTATGTCAGGCTGTAGCTTCACTAGTCTGTGGGACAACTCTCCCAACTTTGGCACAAGCCCCCAGATGTTAGTAAGCAGGACTTTGCAGGGTTGAGTTTGCCATTGTCGTTTCCGGTGCCTCGGACGATGCCGGGTGGTCCGGCCGGTTTCATTCCTTTTTATTGACTTTGTAGCAGTTAGGTACAATTGAGTGGCTTGCTGGGCCATTTCAGAGGGCGTGTAAGAGTCAACCACATTGCTGTGGGTCTGGAGTCACGTGTAGGCCAGACCAGACCAGGTAAGAACAGCAGGTTTCCTTCCCTAAAGGGCATGAGTGAACTAGATGGGTTTTTACAACAATTGACAATGGTTCCTTGGCCATCATTAGAATAGCTTCTCATACCAGAGTTATTAATCGAATTCAAATTCCACCTTTTGCTGTGGTGGGATTTGAACCCATGTCTCCAGAGCAATACCTTGGGCCTTTGGGTTTATATTCTAGTGACAATACCACTACGCCACTGCCTCCCCAGGACGAAAGCAGTGGTCAAAGAACAGTTTTTGTAGCAGGGACTGAAGACAATGGGCTGGATTTTACCAGCCCGCCAACGGTCCTATTATACAGGCGGTGGCAGCAAGACCTCATGGCGGCCCCCCACCACTTGGCAACAGGAACTTCATTTGAATGTGGAAATTAATGTTAATGAATTAATAAATACTTACCTCGGCTCGACACCAGTCCCGCTCTGATACTCCGGACGGTTACCGGAACTCCTGCGCCTTCGGATCTCCATTCAGAAATCAGAGGCGCAATACTGGTTGAGAGGGGGGAGGAGTTAAGATTTCAGAGTGGGGGGAGCAGGGAAACCTCTTGCGATTGATGGAGGGGATGGTGAGAAGGGGTTGAAGGTGAAAGCGAATAAAGTTTGATGGGGGAAAGGTTGGGATCGGAAGATAAGTTTCTTTGCGGGGAGGGAGAGGGCAATCAATTAAGTCTTTAGTCATTGGGGGTGGTGGGAGAGGGGCTTGAATCATTTATTACATTTGTCACATTAAATTTTTCTTGACTGTTCCCTCAAAAATGTAAATGAACTGTAAGATCTTGAAGTGCTTTAAAAATGACGCCGGCGCTCACACAGTGGCACTGGACGCCGTTGCTGGGGACGGAGCGCCCACCCCCTCCACATCATCGGGAGTGGGCGTTCCGCCCCTTCCATGTAAATGAGCCGCTGCGTTAAATATCGTGGCGGCTGCACAGAGCAAATCCCGTGCTTGTGCCCTGCTGCTTTTGAATTTCGCCACCGAGAGCGATGGCGAGCTGGAAAAATTCCGGCCAATGGCTTCAGCCTTTCCAATATTCAGTTGGAAGAGATTTCTTCTCATCCAATATTGGATGTTGGACAAGCAACATGACAAATCAGAGACAGTGGCAGAGTTGAGAGAAGTGATGGTAATATAGAGCTGAGTATCGTCAGCGTACACATGGAGCCTGATGTGTTTTTAAATGATGTCATCGAGGGCAGCATATAGGTACGAGGGGGACAATGATAGATCCTTCGAAAACAGAGGTAACACTGTGGGGAGTGGGAAGAGAAGGCATTGCAGGTGACGATTATGGTTATGATTCGATCAATAAGAATGGAACCAGGCGAGTGAAATCCCAAGCAGCTGGATGATGGGGGAATGGCGTGGGAGGATGATGGTGTGGTCAACTGCGTCAGACGCTGCCTAAGTCTAAATGTTGATCAGGTCTTGCTGCATGTGGACACAAACTGGTTCAGTATCTGAGGGAGTTTCTCTCTATCGATGTTGCCAGAACTTCTGAGTATTTCCAACATTTTCTCTTTTTATTTTAGCTTGGATTCTTTGTCTATTTTAAACTGAATAATCTGGCTAAATAATTGTCATCAGTATTGTGACTATGCGAAAAAGATTTGTAGGGTTTCTAGTAGAATGTGACATAGCCCAGTCTATTTTAATAATTTACAGATGGCTACACATAAATGTACACCTAAATCAGCAGGGGTGAATTCGATAATTACTTTTTAATAAATAATAACTTTTGCTAATCTTTAGATCTCTGCTGCATTATGTTTCAGATACTCATGCATTTTAACATCTATGTAATTTGAAATGTCTTATCAATTGAAAGATGCTCTAAATCGAAATACACAAATTATTTTGTCAGTTCTGCTGAGAAATACCAAAATCTAGTACATAATGATCCATATTTTCCTAGGTTATGTAGTAATTATATTGAAAATTCAGATGTCTGCATGTTGTGTTGTTGATACAATGCTGGTGTGGTACTCAAGGGCCAGATTATTGACCTTTATCTATCTGCAGTTCACATTGCTCTAAGGATTGCTCTTATTCCACATTCAGAAGATCTGGACCCAGATGAGAAAGAAGCTTGCCAGCCTTCTGAAAATTGGTCAAGGTACGACTACACAGCAATACCCTACGCATAAAATGTGTCCAATGAAACCTAGCTGCATCATTTATATTGAATTACTCAGATATGTGCTGAGATGCAGCATATGCACTTGGATGTTAATATACATGCTTGTTACGGTCAAGTGAGGAGGGGTCGAAGGGCTTCCCTCATTTCCCTCTCCTTGGACTGAATTTTATAAGGCCGCCGCCGAAATCGGCAGCAGGAGCTGCCACAATCCTAAGCGCGGGAGCTCATTTAAATAGCCGGGGCGTGCCGCCCCCCCAAATCACATGGAGGGGGCAGGCAGTCCATCCCCAGCAATGGCGTCATCTGCCTGTGCGCAGGCACTGACACCATTTTTAAAGGGCTTTGAGCCCTACCGTTCCATTTAAATATTTAAATAATTTATTTTGCCCCCTCTCCCACCCCCAATAACCGTAAAATGAATTACTTGCCCTCTCCCCCGCAGAAAACACTTACCTTGTCCACCTGACCTCCCCCCCCAACAAAATGCATATACTTTAACCTCAAACCCTTCTCATCATCCCCTACACCAATGATGTTACTTTGACCCCATTCCCCCACCTGAGAAACCTACCTCCTTCTCCCTCCCCACAAGTGTTCCACCTCGTTTCTCCGGACGGGGATCCCAAGGTGCGGGAGTGCCGGCCAGTGGCAGGAAGATTGCAGCAGGACTGAAGGCGGCAGAGTAAATATGATTAATTCATTCATTTTAATGGATTTAAATATGCTAATGGGGATCCCATTGCTGAGCAGCGGAGGGGCCGTCACGCGACCTCGCCGCTGCCGGCAATATCAGGCCGGGCCCTCCTGGCATCGGGGTGCGCGGCAGTCATCTCCCAGAGGCATTTTCCGCCACCCCAACATGAAACCGGACATCAGGGATCTGCAAAACCCAGCCCCTTGTTTGACCACAACTGGTTTAATTCTTTCTTAAAGTGGATGCACTAGCCAATTCAATAGGTGCTTGATTACTTACTTGCTCTGATCATAACAAGAACCAATCGGACAGGTTTTCCTGAGTTTAACAAAGAACGAGGTTACCTTTATTGCACCTAAATGGAATTAATGAAAATAATAAACTATGCAACAACTTTCTCTCTCTCTCTCACACACACACACACACACACACACACACACACACACACACACACACACACACACACACACACACACACACACACACACACACACACACACACACACACACACACACTCACTCTAGAGGTTTACACACATACAAATAGGTTCCAGAGTGGGGAAGGGTAGATTGGTTGAGTTAGAGTCCATAGAAAAAGGTATACTATCTGTGGAATTTGGTGATTCAGCTAGCTTCTAGTTGAATTCAGTGGTCCTGAGGCTTTTAGTTTGAAGAGATTGATGACAGATTCGGTGGGTCTCTTGGAGATAATGATGCAGATGATTTCCTCCAACGGGGTTTCTGATTGTAGCCGGAGTATGCAAAGGTGGTCAGTCAAGAGGCAGGATATGAAGCTTTCAAGCTGGAATGGAGCGAGAGAAAGAGGGACTCTGCACTTGGGTCTGCACGTGTCAGCGTCCAGATGCTTCTCCTTGCTGCTGCAGAGAAACACAAGCTTAAAACCACAGATTAGAGGGGCTTGTCACATGATACTCAGTGATCACTCAGTGATTCAAGCATAGTAGTTAGCAGTATTTCCTCTTGCTAAAAGAAATAGAACAAGCAGTTCCCTTAAACTTCCTGGGTCTTGGTTCTTGCTGGGATGAGCAGACAGTTCGTCTCCCTCCTCACAGGCCTTGCAATGTGGGATACAGTGTTACAAATTAGATGACAATCTTAAGCTGCTAACAAAATCATTTTTTATCTGTTCTTTTTGAAATTTCTTTGAAAAATAAATTCAGATCCCCAGTCAGTGGATTAAAGGAAATTATCATTCAACAAAGCAAGTTGTTGTGACGTGCTCAAAGTCCCAACACCAACAACAAATTATATTTATGTCGCACCTTTAACATAATAAAACGTGCCAAGGCATTTCACAGGAACATTCTAAAATAAAATGACACTGAGCCACATAAGAAGATATTACATCAAGTTACCAAAAGCTTGGTTGAAGAGGTGGGCTTTAAGAGTATCTTAAAGGACATAAGTGAGGTGGAGAAGCAGAGAGGTGTACGGAGGCCATTCCAGAGATTAGGGCCTAGGCAGCTGAAAGCTCGGCCACCAGTGGTGGAGTGATTAAAATCAGGGATGCTCAGGAAGCCAGAGTTAGATGAGTACAGATATCTTGGAGGGTTGTGGGGCTGGAGGAAATTACAGAGATAGGGAAGGGCGAGGCCATGGAGGGATTTGAAAACAAGTATGAGTATTTTAAAATAAAGGCGTTGCTTGACCGGAAGCCAATGTAAGTCAGCAAGCACAGAGATGATAGGTGAACAGGACTTGGTGCAAGTTAAGGCACGGGCAGCAGCGTTTTGGATGACCTTAAGTTTACGGAGGGTAGAATGTGGGAGGTCAGCCAGGAGTGCATTGAAATAATCAAGTCTAGAGGTAATGAAGGCACGAATGAGGGTTTCAGCAGCAGATGAGACAGGGTGAAGTTGGACGATGTTACGGGGTGGAAATAGGCGGTCTTAGTGATGGTGCGAATATATGGTCGGAAGCTCCTCTTGCGATCAAATTTGACACCAAGGTTGTGGACAGATTCATTTATTCTCAGACGGTTGCCAGGGAGAGAAATGGAGTCAGTAGCTAGGGAACGGAATTCGGAGCATCTCAAAAATACATCACTACTGACAGAATTAAGCAGCAGACTGCGGAAGAGAGCAAACTGGAGTGGGCAGGGAGAAGCTGGAGGCCTTCCCAAACTCAGGGTTAGTGCTATACTTTTCATATTCTTTCTTCTGCTATTCACTCACTTGCTCACTCTCTCACAGGCATACATTCAAGCACAGTATCATTGCAGACAACCATCCTCTTGTCAACCTTATGTCACCGAGGAAGCACTAAGTTTAGGTAAGAGGTTAAGAGCACTATTATTAAGAAAGTAGGCCCTAGAGGTAGTCATAGTCTTATATGATTTACTGTAATAAGTAAACCAGAAATTGTCATTCAGAATGTGTGTATTATCATGCTGTTGTATGTGACTCCTTATTCTTTATGGTAATATAGTGCGAGAGCAAATTATCCCTGAAAGGACAAAAGATTTATTGCCTTGTGGAATGCTACTTATGGTGGGCAGTGTCTCATGATCTAATATTAAAACTGTGATTGATCTTTATTGGAAACAGTTGTGGATTACTTCCTGCCATTTTTCTTGAGTAACTGGGTTTATCAGAATCTCCTCCTCTTCTCCTTCCTGGCCAATGTCTGGTTAATTAGCAAGGAAGGATCTCTTCCTTTAACCACCTTTTCATCATCACCAGGCAGGACTAACCCTTTCTGAGTGGCATAATTGTGTAACATACAGCAGGCAACAATTATTCTTAAAACCCTTGATGCGCTGTACCTCAAGAATCCTCCAGCTTATCAAGGCATTTGAAACAGGATTTCAATTTGGCGATTCTTTGCTCTATTGCTTTTCAGATGGATTTTAGGGTCTCATCATACCCGCTCACCACTGAATAGGTTGGTTGCCAGAAAGATGCAATCATCTAGGACTGAAAGGGGAGATCTCTGTTGGTATTAAAAACAGAAAACACTGGAAATAGTCTGGCTGCATCTGCGGAGAGAGAAACAGAGTTAACATTTCAGGTTGGTGGTCTTTTGTCAGAATTGGAAAATGTTAGAGATGTAGCAGGTATTAATCCAATACAAAGGCAGGGAAAGGGTGGGGCATGGTGGGGATAGAATAAAAGAGGAGGTCTGTGATAGAGTGGAAGGCAGGGGAGATTAAATGACAAAAGGGATGATGGTACAAGGCAAAAGGAGATGATAATGGGATAAGTAAAGAATCAAAAGATGGGTCTAGAGGAGGGGTAAATGACAATAGCAGAATCCTTACCAACAGCTGCCATTCAAAAAAACAGGGCTGAGGTTATGATCAAAATTGTTGAACTCAATATTGAGTCTGGAAGGTTGTAAAGTTTCTAATCAAAAGATGAGATGCTGTTTCTCAAGCTTCCTTTGATCTTCATTTGAACAGCGTAGGAGGCTGAGGACAGGGAGGTCAGAGTGGGAGTGGGACAGAGAATTAAAATGACAGGTGACCAGAAGCTTGGGGTTCTGCTTGTAGAAGTGTTCCACAAAACGATCATCCAGTCTGCTTTTGGTCTCCCCAGTGTAGAGGAGACCACATCGTGAGCAGTGAATACGGTATATTAAATTGAGAGAAGTAAAAGTAAATTGCTGTTTCACCTGTTTGGGGCCCTGAACAGTGGGAAAGGAGGAGCTAAAAGGGCAGGTCCTGAATCTCCTGTGCCTGCATGGGAAGGTGTCGTGAGAAGGGGAGGGGTTATTGGAGGTGATTGAGGAGTAGACCAGGGTGTCGTGGACGGAACGGTCCCATCAAAATGCTGAAAGGGGAGGGGAGTGAAAGATGTGCTTGGTGGTGGCATCATTGCTAGTGGTGGCAGAAATGGCAGAGAATGATCTGTTGAATGTGGAATCCGGTGGGATGGAATGTGAGGACCATGGGGTCCTAACGATGGTTCTGGGTGAGAGGCAATGGTGTGAGAGTGCGGGAAATGGAACGGACATAGTCATGGGCCCTGTCAGTCATTGTAGAAGGGCATCTTCCATTGAGGAGAAAGGAAGTCATATCAGAAGAGCTGGTTTGGAAGGTGGGTATTGTCAGAATAGATGCACTGGAGATGGAGAAACTGGGAAAATGTAATAAAGTCCTTACAGGAAGTGGAGTGTAAGGAGTATAGTCAAAGTAGCTGTGGGAGTCAGTGGGCTTATAGTGGACATTGATTGATAGCCTATCCCCAGAAATAGAGACGGAGAAGTTCAGGAAGGGAAGGAAGAGTCAGAGATTGACCATGTAAAAGTGAGGGAAGGATGGAAATTGGAAGCAAAGTTGATCGTCAAAGTTGGAATGTATCATGGCAGATTTCTAGGTAACAAGCTTTTACATGCATGATCTTGTGTTAGCATGTAAGCTGCACATGATGAATGATGACCCTTTGTGTTCAGGGAGGGTGGGTCACATGCGTGGTTTTCAATGCACCATGAGTTTCATCAATCGCACACCATAGATGTTACTTGAAGAAAGCTCACTGCTTGTTCTAAATACTTAGCAGGGTGCATAGAGAAAAGTATAAATTGTGAGGACCACCTGAATAGAGCACCTGTCACCTTCTTGATTGCAATGGTGCACTGCCGATTGACATCTGTGACAGAGATTACCTGAGGATGCGTGGCATAAAAATTTAATGCTGTGGTCACTGTAACAACTGCTGGCTCTATGCTGTTCCTTGAGGTAGTGGCTGGAGGCCTATGGCCAGCAGCTGCTATAACCCTCCTATAACATCTGAGGTTGGCAGGGAAAATGCAACTGTTTAATTGCCTCATGGAAAAAAAAATCAACATTCTCCTCTAAGATCTGCAAACTCTAGGGTAGACAGTAATGTGTTGGAAACCAGATTCTTTTGTCACTGTCAGTCTACATCCTCCAATCTAGTCTATTCCATCTTCATAACACAGAAAGAGATGAATTCCCATAGGAAACTCCATCACGAATCAGAGCTAGATCGGCGAGGAGGATAAAAGAGTGGCCTGGAGAACAAGAGCACAGCAAGACCGGCAGGGAAGATAAAAGAGCGGCCTGGACAGGGAAAGCCCAGCGAGACCGTCAGCGGGGATGATAAAGGAGCAGCCCGGAGAGTGAGGGCACAATGAGACCAGTGGCAGGGATGATAAAGGAGCAGCCCAGAGAGTGAGAGCACAGTGAAGCCGGCAGCAGGGGTGGTAAAGGAGATGTGGGGAGGGTTCAGAGCAGACCTACTGGGTTTGAAAAAAAAATCAAAGTGTGACTCACAGTAAAGCAGGTAAGTGATTGGTTGGTGAATATTTCTCTTTCTCTCTCTCTAAACGCAGGCAATTTTTCAACTTAGGAGTCAGGAAATTAATAACCTCAATCAGGGTGAGTATAACAGTGAGTAAATTAATAAGAGTAGTAGCATAGAGCAGGTCTAGAGGCATTAATTAAAAATTAATAATTTAAACAAGGTACCAACTAGATTTTAAAAGAGGGAACACTTGGGTAAGAGTGATCATTGTATCATAATGTTTTGACTAGTAGTGCAGAGAAACAAGGAAGGATATAAGGCAGAACATCTAGACTGGAAGAGGGCTAATTTCAATGCGATGAGAAGGAATATAGCCAGGGTAAAATGGAACCAAAGACTAACAGGAAAAACTGTAATGGAACAATGGGTTATCTTTAAGGAAGCGGTGCTTCAGGTAAAGGCTAGGTACATCCCAACAAGGGTGAAAGGTAGGGGAACTAAAAACAGGACTCTTTGGTTGATTGAGGGAAATAGTGATGATGAAACAAAAAAAGAGGGTGATGAGGGTGAGGGTATCTCATCAACTGGCAGTTCTGATGAAAGGTCACAGACCTGGAATGTTAACTCTGCTTCTCTCTCCACAGATGCTGCCTGACCTGCTGAGTATTTCCAGAACTTTCTGTTTTTATTTCAGATTTCCAGCATCTGCAGTATTTTGCTTTTATTTTAATCATTCTTGGTGACTTCAACTCAAGAGTTGGTGCAGATCACCAGGCATGTGAAGGGGTCATAGGAAAAAACGGGGTTGGCAGTTGTAACAGCAATGGTCTCCTCTTGCTGAAGGTGTGTGCTGAGCAGAAGCTCTTTATCAGCAACACAGTTTTCACCTCCCTAACCACAACAAGATGTGTTGGATGCACCCCCATTCCATGCATTGGCATCTGATCGAATATGTCATCACCAGGCAGGATCTGCGTGTAACAAAAGCCATGTGCAGTGTGGACTGCTGAACTGACCACCATCTTATCATTTTAACGCAAAACATCAAGCTCCATTCCCCTAGAAGCCCCCAGTGCATAAAGGTCCAGAAGAGTCTCAATGTCTCAAGGCTCAAACGGGCAGTCGTGAAGGAGTCCCTCTCAGAGAAACTCGAAAATCGCCTGTGTATAGCTAAAATGGACACTCTGTGCATTGAAGATGACTGGGTGACCTTCAGGGATATAGTGTGCTCCACTGCTCCAGAGATCCTTGGCCCTACCTCTCTTCAGCATGAAGATTTGTTCAATGAAAACAATGAGGTGATCCAGAAACTACTGGAGGAAAAACATCACCTCTGTCGGGCTTCCCTCAATGACAAGTCATCACTACCCATGCATGTTGCCTACCACAACAGCTCCAGGACTGTCCAATACAAGCTCACAGAGATGCATGATACTTGGCTGAATCAGCAAGCAGATGAACTCCAGCCTTATGCTGACCATAAAAACTAGAACAGATTCTACGATGCTCTGAAATCTGTCTATGGCTCCCAGTCTACTGGTTCATCACTAATCCTCATTGCTGATGGGTTGACACTGCTCACAGAAAAAGTCTGAATTCTAGAAAGAAGAGCAGAGCAGTTTAACCACATCCTCAATCGGCCTTCATCCATCAATGAAGAAGCTATCAACAGGCAGCCAAAGGTTGCCATCAATTGTTCTCTTGATGACCCTCCCACGCGGTTAGAGACCACAAAAACTATGAAACCCCTATCTAGCTGCAAAGCTTCAGAAGCTGATGCTATCCCAGCTGAGGTCTACAATGCTGGAGGTCAATGTCAGATCAAGAAGCTCACTGAACACCTTCAGTCTATGTGGGAGCAAGGCACCATCCCGCAAAAATACAAAGATGCCTCCATTGTCCAGCTGTACAAGCAGAAAGGAACTCGCCAATCTTGCAACAATCACAGAGGAATCACACTCCTCTCCATCGCCAGAAAAATCTTCACCAGAATCCTCTTGAACCGCTTAGTGCAACTTCTCAACCAGGATCTGCCAGAGAGTCAGTGCAGATTCAAGGAACCACTGATATGGTGTTTGCAGTTAGACAGCTCCAGGAGAAATGCCAAGAACAGAACCTGAACCTTTATACCATGTTTGTTGACCCGATCAACACCTTTGACACAGTCAGTCGTGAGGGCCTTTGGACGGTAATGGAGAAATTCGGCTGTCCTGAGAAATTCATCACAATGATTCGACAGTTCCATGATGGCATGCTCGCGTGTGTCCTGGAAGATAGTGAGTCTTCTGACCCATTCCCAGTTATTAATGGAGTTAAGCAGGGCTGGAGCTTGCACCAGCCTTCTTAAGCATGTTTTTCTGCACCATGCTCTCCGATGCCTTCCATGATGGTGATCCTGACATCAGAATCAGATATCACATGGTTGGGAAACTGCTCAATCTGAGATGATTCCGGGTAAAATCCAAGGTCTCCAAGGACATACTTCATGATTTCCTGTTTGCTGATGACTGTGCACTTGTTGCCGGTTCACAGCTGGACATGCAATGCTGGTTTTGTTCTCCAATCCAACTTCAGCCTTACAAACAGCACAAAGAAAACTGAAGTCATGTACCAGCCTGCTCCAGGAGAGCATTATCTCAAGCCCAAGGTTTCAGTCCATGACCAGAACTTGTCGCCCAGGATCACTGCACCTGGCACAAACAAATAAAAAAAGAGGTGTGGCCTCCTTTGAAAGCAAGTGCATATCAGAGACAGAGAGAAAACGCAAGGAGAGGCAATCCAGAGCCAGCAGCTCGTCCAAAACTCAATCGTCTGTGGTATCCTGCCCTATTTGCAGCAGAACCTTCTGGTGCAGATTGGCCTTAGCTGTCACCGACATACCCACCAGAGCCGTATCAAACACCACAGATGATGGACATGGTTATCTTCGCCTTGAAGGACAAACAATACCCACTTTTATGTTGACTGCCATTCTATTCTCCTATTCTCTCTTTGCCAGTCTTATTTTTCTCTCCTTCTCCCCCTCAACTCTGTTTTTACCAAGAATAATTAGCTTGTCTGACTTTAGCACAGCAGCAATCAAAGAGTGGAGGTCATCATAAAATTTATCTTTGACTCCATCAGGGTTGGTCATGATAGGGGTGTACACACCAATGAGAGTTGCTTGCCTGTTGCTGTGCAAGGGGAGTTTAAGCACCATCAGGGGATCAGTAACGCCCTTGAGAATGCAAGTCAACTTACTGATGTGATGGTTCATGACAGCAAAGCCTTCACCAGCTTCGCGCCATTCTTCTTTTCCACAGCCACTCCAAACGAATGTGTAGCCTGCACCGATTTCCTTGAGCAGACGCTTCTCAGATAGAGGAGTCTTATTGAGGGCGGCAATTTGGACGATGCACCTAGCCAAATATCAGGTCTGTCAGCATTGTCCATGTGGGTGTGCACGTTCCATGCGCCAAAGGTGACCCATATCACCCTTACTTCTTTTTTGAGATAGACTTATGACCGCGTTGATGGATCCCCACCAGCTGCAGCCTGCAGGCCAGGGTAGGTGAAGCAGACAATGTTTCGAGCACCTTTTCTAGTCCCTTCCCTAGGGAGGTGAGGGATGTGGTCCTGAAAAAGGGCAGCTTAGTCACTCAGGGGGCTGCTGAGTTGCACTACTGCTTCCTTTCTACTGAAAATCGACCCTATGGCCTGAGCTGCCCATGTGCAGGTTCGCAGCTACAGCTCCCAGTGAATCCACACCTGCTGCTACATTACTCACCCATCGCCACATGACTTGTGACAGATGGACAATGGATGACGGATAAAGGTGATGAACATGACTTGCGCACGAATTGGATTTTAGCAGGGGAGAGTTGCGCATCGTTAGCCTCACTTTCGTCCTGACCTATATTGGTCCAGTGGCAGGATGAGACTAGATGGCTGGAGATAGATCCAGATGCAGTTGGCGATCAGGACGTCTTCTGTGTCCTGTCAAGCTCTATGCATTCCACAACACGGTGCTCAAATGCCTCAAGGCCATTGCACCTTAGATTGGTCTCATTCACCCAATCTTCCAGGGTAGACAAGCCCTAATTCGCTGAGAGTAGGAGACCCGACAGTTACCCTCGCCTGGTTTGGGCTACCCGTCGAAGTGGTTTACCAGGGTGTGGCCGCTGTTACACGCTAACAGCTGCTTGGAGCAACGGGTGAGAGCTGGGTGGTGAAGATCAATACAGGATGAGCCACTCCAAGGAGTGTGGCAATCCGCCTGTGAGAGGTGTTACCCCTTCCTTTACACCCCTTACATCCAAGTAAGCAGGTAGTAAGAGGTGGAACAGGGCATATTGGGGATAAAGAGGCACATGGTAAGGCTAGAATACTTAATGAGCACTTTGCATTGGTGTTTACTAGAGGAATCTGACAAAATATCCGAAGAAGCAAAGAGAGCAGAGGCAACGAATAGGATAAAAATTGAGAGGTATTCGAAAGGCTGGCTATATTTAGGGTCGGTAAGTCACCTGGTCCGGATGGCATGAATCCCAGGTTGCTCTAGAGAATTGTTCCGTGCTTTGCAGGGATGTTGCCGTGGTAGGCTCCAGGATGGTGCACTCATCAGGATGGCTGTGCACTGGAACCACTCTGATCCAGACACGTTTCACCTGTGTGAGACTCAGCGCTGAATTCTGTGCCTATGGCAGGGCTCCTGGTGCTGGAACGGCATAAGTGATACTGCCTCGGGCAGCTGGAGCCTCCAGGAGTGCTTCTCCACTGCCGGGACTATTGGGGATCCCACTCCAAGAGCTGCCGGCCAATCACGGAGCCAGCAGCTCAGTAGTATTTGCAGCACCACCGGGAGCAGTATGCCTATGCTGGTACTACAAGAAGTCATGGACCCAGGCCCAGCAGTGGAGCCCGGACCCAAGGTATGTGAGGCGGGGTCGCCAGGGTCAGATCGGCAGGCCCCGGCGAGGGTTGGCGTTTAGTGCATGGGTCAGGGGGATTTACAGGTGTAGACCTTTCCCAGCGGGCGCCCTCTGTAGGCCACAGATTGTATAGAGAAGGGCCCCTCCCAAGCCTGCAGGGAGGTTGCCTCATTTTACTGGCCGACTTCCCCGTGTGGCAGAGGCATCCCCGCTACTGTTTAAGTCGCAGCGGCAGCAGGAAGAGACCCTTAAGTGGTCATTAATAGGCAAAATTGTGTTGCAAAGGGGAGGCGATGGGCCCTCCACCTCCTGCCATCTCAGGGGAACCATAAAATTCAGCCCTCAGTTTGCAGGACATTTGGAGAGGAGAGCCGCCTTCATCTGAGTGAGAGCGTGCATCCGTTAACAATAAAAATCAGCAACCTTCCAACGCACAAACGGCTCCAGAGTCTCCACCTGACACTCTCTTCCCCAACACATTCCTTTACCCTGCTAACAATTATTTTCCATTCTCCTGCCTTTCGCCTTGCCTTAGTGCAAAAAAATGCCCAGTGCTTTATCGCACAACAGTTTACTATTATTTACAACAGAAACACCCAAATGACCCACAAAGCGATATCATCAATGCGGTGTTCTCTGCTCACAGCCACTTCTACGCAGGGGTAGGGTGGGGGGGGGGGGCGGTGTGCACCTCCAAAGGCTGCTGCCCAGGCATCACTACAAAGGCAGCCTCTGTCACAGGGTGTAACTCCACAGATGCTTCCTCCATCAGAGGGCCCATGGAGGCGGATGGTGATGATGGAGCCCCGTGAGGGGTTGGCCACTTCATCACCATCTGTTGCCTCCTCAGCCCTTTCATGGTGCCCTTGATCACTAGAGGGAACTGAGTGCAGCTGGCATCCACTCAAGCTTCTTTGCACCATTTGCGCCACTGACCAGTCAATGTTACAGACCACAACATGCACTCAGTGCATATCAATGTGCTGTTCCTGCACCCACTCAGAGTGATGCCCCATGTGGTTCTCCATGAGGTTGGCCACTCTTTCAAGGGAGGAGCTCATGCTCTCAAAGAACTGAGACATTGTGAAGCACATGAGATGAATCCATTCACATCCCATGATTTTGCAGTATATCAGGTAATACATTTAACGCTGGTTCTCCAGGTAAAGCTGCCTGTTTTGTGACTCCCGAGGCTCTGCAGCGCCGCCCTACTGAGCAGAGCTGCGCCTGTCCTCCATCTTCCGAGGAGGACTGGCCACAACAGACTCTGCCTCCCCCATCTCCTCCTGCTCTGATATATGCCACCGTTTCTAATACCACGTGAGGAGTCCCCAAGGTCCGGGTATCTGCGCTGGTGAAGAGTGCACAAGGAAGATGTGACGAGTTGATGATCCATCTCGGCCCCCTCCTGAAGTCCCCAGCAACACAGATGCCAGTCTTCAGTCAATTCGATTCACTCTGTGTGATATCAAGCAACGACTGAAGGCACTGGATACTGCAAAGGCTATGGGCCCTGACAACATTCCGGCAATAGTACTGAAGACTTGTGCTCCAGAACTCGCCGCGCCCCTAGCCAAGTTGTCCCAGTACAGTAACAAAACTGCATCTACCCAGCAATGTGGAAAATTGCCCATGTATGGCCTGTACACAAAAAACAGGAAAAGTCCAACCCGGCCAATTACAGCCCTATCAGTCTATTCTCAATCGTCAGTAAAGTGATGGAAGGTGTCGTCGACAGTGTTATCAAGCTGCACTTGCTTAGCAATAACCTGCTCAGTTTGGGTTCTGCCAGGACCTCTCTGCTCCTGACCTCGTTACAGCCTGGTTCAAACATGGACAAAAGAGCTGAACTCAAGAGGTGAGGTGAGAATGACTGCCCTTGACATCAAGGCAGCATTTGACCGAGTATGGCATCAAGGAGCCCAGCAAAACTGGAGTCAATGGGAATCAGGGGGAAAACTTTCTGCTGGTTGGAGTCGTACCTAGCGCAAAGGAAGATGGTTGTGGTTGTTGGTAGTCAATCATCTGAGCTCCAGGACTTTATTGCAGGAGTTCCTCAGGGTAGTGTCCTAGGCCCAACCATCTTCAGCTGCTTCATCAATGACCTTCCTTCAATCATAAGGTCAGAAGTGGGGATGTTTGCTGATGATTGCACAATGTTCAGTACCATTCGCGACTCCTCAGATACTGAAGCAGTCCATGTAGAAATGCAGCAAGACTTGGAGAATATCCAGGCTTGGGCTGAGAAGTGGCAAGTAACATTCGCGCCACACAAGTTCCAGGCAATGACCAGCTCCAACAAGACAGAATCTAACCCTCTCCTAGTGACATTCAATGGCATTACGATTGCTAAATCCCCCACTGTCAACATTCTGGGGGGTTATCGTTGACCAGAAACGGAACTGGAGTAGCCATATAAATAATACCGTAGCTACAAGAGCAGGTCAGAGGCTAGGAATCCTGCGGTGAGTAACTCACCTCCTGATTCCCCAAAGCCTGTCCACCATCTCCAAGTCACAAGTCAGGAGCGTGATGGAATATTCTCCACTTGCCTGAATGGTTGTAGCTCCAACAACACTCAAGAAACTCAACACCATCCAGGACAAAACAGTCCGCTTGTTGGGCACCCCATCCATAAATATTCACTCCCTCCAACACTGACGCACAGTGGCAGCAGTGTGTACCATCTACAAGATGCACTGCAGCAATGCACCAAGGCTCCTTAGACAGCAGCTTCCAAACCCGCGACCTCTACCACCTAGAAGGACAAGGGCAGCAGTTGCATGGGAGCACCATCACCTGCAAGTTCCCCTCCAAGCCACACACCATCCTGACTTGGAACTATATTGCCGTTCCTTCACTGTCGCTGTGTCATATTCCTGGAACTCTCTTCCCAACAGCACTATCGGTGTACCGATCCCACATGGACTGCAGCAGTTCAAGAAGGCAGCTCACCACCACCTTCACAAGGGCAATTAGGGATGGGCAACAACTGCTGGCATAGCCAGCGACGCCCTCATCCCAGGAACGACTAAAAAAAAGAGAAGGTGTTCATGAGAAATTGGCACAATCATCAGATGCTTCTGCTGCTTAAAATAACAAGATGACAGCTTATGCATTGACAGCTCATTGCATGCGGAGGATTGCCATGTATCCCCTGAACATAGAGATGTTGAGATCTTTTCACCCTGTCTTGTTGGACTCCTGTTTCTCAGTCTTCAATATCCCAGTGGCTTGTAATTCTGGCCAGATCAAGAGCCAGCTCCTCAAAATGCATTAGTGATGTGAGCTGGAGCACCCAACTATCCAAACGTGCCCTCTCCTTGTCCCTGGTGTTGTTCTACCATTTGGCCTGTGAGGTGAAGGAAGATGCCATTAGGACAATGCCTCTCTGCCTCACCACTTGCAACTTTTCATTTGTATAGGATATTGCAGTCTTCCCTGTAGCCTACTGTCCAATAGCACTAGGTTTATGAACTATGCTTATGGGTCATCAATGTTGCTCTGCAAACATTTCTGCCATGGTCAAGAGAACACTATGCGTCATCAGAATGCCGCTCTGTTTTTTATTCCTTTGACTGCTGACCGGGAGGCATTCCATCTGGGTCTATCTTTGGATTCACCTTTCCAGACCTAAGAACAAAGAACAATACAGCACAGGAACAGACCATTCGGCCCTCCAAGCCTGCGCCGATCTTGATGCTTGCCTAAACTAAAACCTTCGGCACTTCCGGGGACCGTATCCCTCTATTCCCATCCTATTCATGTATTTGTCAAGATGCCTCTTAAACGTCGCTATCGTACCTGCTTCCACCACCTCCCCCGGCAGCAGGTTCCAGGCACTCACCACTCTCTGTGTAAAGAACTTGCCTCACACATCCCCTCTAAACGTTGCCCCTCTCACCTGAAACCTTTGTCCCCTAGCAACTGACTCTTCCACCCGAAGAAAAAGCTTCTGACTATCCACTCTGTCCATGCCACTCATAACTTTGTAAACCTCTATCATGTCGCCCCTCCACCTCCGTCGTTCCAGTGAAAACAATCCAAGTTTATCCAACCTCTCCTCATAGCTAATGCCCTCCAGACCAGGCAACATCCTGGTAAACCTCTTCTGTACCCTCTCCAAAGCCTCCACGTCCTTCTGGTAGTGTGGCAACCAGAATTGTATGCAATATTCTAAATGTGGCCTAACTAAGGTTCTGTACAGCTGCAACATGACTTGCCAATTTTTAGACTCTAGGCCCCGACCGATGAAGGCAAGCATGCCGCATGCCTTCTTGACTACCTTATCCACCTGCGTTGCCACTTTCAGTGACCTGTGAATCTGTACGCCCAGATCTCTCTGCCTGTCAATACTCCTAAGGGTTCTGCCATTTACTGTATACTTCCCACCTGCATTAGACCTTCCAAGATGCATTACCTCACATTTGTCCGGATTAAACTCCATCTGTCATTTCTCCGCCCAAGTCTCCAACCGATCTATATCCTGCTGTATCCTCTGACAATCCTCATCACTATCCGCAACTGCACCAACCTTTGTGTCGTCCGCAAACTTACTAACCAGACCAGCTACATTTTCCTCCACATCATTTATATAAACTACAAACATCAAAGGTCCCAGCACTGATCCCTGCAGAACACCACTAGTCACATCCCTCCATTCAGAAAAGCACTGCTACCATCTGTCTTCTATGACAGAGCCAGTTCTGTATCCATTTTGCCAGCTCACCTCTGATCCCATGTGACTTCACCTTTTGTACCAGTCTGCCATGAGGGACCTTGTTAAAGGCTTTACTGAAGTCCATATAGATAACATCCACTGCCCTTCCTTCATCGATCATCTTCGTCACTTCCTCAAAAAACTCAATCAAATTTGTGAGACACGACCTCCCCTTCACAAAACCATGCTGCCTCTCGCTAATAAGTCCATTTGTTTCCAAATGGGAGTAAATCCTGTCCCGAGAATCCTCTCTAATAATTTCCCTACCACTGACGTAAGGCTCACAGGCCTATAATTTCCTGGATTATCCTTGCTACCCTTCTTAAACAAAGGAACAACATTGGCTATTCTCCAGTCCTCTGGGACCTCATCTGTAGCCAATGAGGATGCAAAGATTTCTGTCAAGGCCCCAGCAATTTCTTCCCTTGCCTCCCTCAGTATTCTGGGGTAGATCCCATCAGGCCCTGGGGACTTATCTACCTTAATGCTTTGCAAAACACCCAACACCTCCTCCTTTTTGATAATGAGATGACTGAGACTATCTACACTCCCTTCCCTAGGCTCATCATCCACCAAGTCCTTCTCTTTGGTGAATACTGATGCAAAGTACTCATTTAGTACCTCACCCATTTCCTCTGCTCCACACATAGATTCCCTTCTCTGCCCTTGAGTGGGCCAACCCTTTCCCTGGTTACCCTCTTGCTCTTTAGATACGTATAAAAAGCCTTGGGATTTTCCTTAATCCTGTTTGCCAATGATTTTTCATGACCCCTTTTAGCCCTCCTGACTCCTTGCTTAAGTTCCTTCCTACTGTCTTTATATTCCTCAAGGGATTCGTCTGTTCCGACCTTCCAGCCCTTATGAATGCTTCCTTTTTCTTTTTGACTAGGCTCACAATATCCCACGTTATCCAAGGTTCCTGAAACTTGCCAGACTTATCCTTCTTCCTCACAGGAACATGCCGGTCCTGGATTCTAATCAACTGACATTTGAAAGACTCCCACATGTCAGATGTTGATTTACCCTCAAACAGCCGCTCCCAATCTAAATTCTTCAGTTCCTGCCTAATATTGTTATAATTAGCCTTCCCCCCATTTAGCACCTTCACCCGAGGGCTACTCTTATCCTTATCCACAAGTGCCTTAAAACCTATGGAATTATGGTCACTATTGCCGAAATGCATCCCCTAATGAAACTTCGACCACCTGGCCGGGCTCATTCCGCAATACCAGTATGGCCCCATCCTTAATTGGACTATCAACATATTGTTTCAAGAAGCTCTCCTGGATGCTTCTTACAAATTTTGCCCCATCCAAGCCCCTAGCATTACGTGAGTCCCAGTCAATATAGGGGAAGTTAAAATCACCCACCACTACAATCCTGTTACCTTTACATCTTTCCAAAATCTGTCTACATATCTGCTCCTCTACCTCCCGCTGGCTGTTGGGAGGCCTGTAGAAAACCCTCAACATCGTGACTGCAACCCTTCCTATTCCTGAGCTCCACCCATATTGCCACGCTGCAGGACCCCTCCAAGGTGTCCTCCCACAGTACAGCTGTGATACTCTCCTTAACCAGTAATGCAACTCGCCCACCCCTTTTACATCCCCCTCTATCTTGCCTGAAGCTTCTAAATCCTGGAACATTTAGCTGCCAATCCTGTCCTTCCCTCAACCAAGTATCTGTAATAGCAACAACATCATAGTTCCAAGTACTAATCCAAGCTCTAAGTTCATCTGCCTTACCTGTTATACTTCTCGCATTGAAACAAATGCACTTCAGACGACCAGTCCCGCTGTGCTCCGTAACATCTCCCTGCCTGCTCTTCCTCTTAGTCTTACTGGCCTTATTTACTAGTTCCCCCTCATTTATTTCACTTGCTGTCCTACTGCTCTGGTTCCCACCCCCCTGCCACACTAGTTTAAACCCTCCTGAGTGACACAAGCAAACCTCGCAGCCAGGATATTTGTGCCCCTCCAGTTTAGATGCAACCCGTCCTTCTTGTACAGGTCTCATCTGTCCCTGAAGAGATCCCAATGGTCCAGATATCTGAAACCTTCCCTTCTACACCAGCTGTTCAGCCACGTGTTTAGCTGCACTATCTTCCTATTTCTAGCCTCACTGGCACATGGCACAGGGAATAATCCTGAGATTACAACCCTAGAGGTCCTGTCTTTTAACTTTCTACCTAACTCCCTAAACTCCCCCTGCAGGACCTCGTCACTCTTCCTGCCTATGTCGTTGGTACCGATGTGTACCATAACTTCTGGCTGTTCACCCTCCCCCTTCAGAATGTCCCCTGTCGGTTCAGAGACATCCTTGACTCTGGCACCAGGGAGGCAACATACCGTCCTGGAGTCTCTTCCACGTCCACAGAAGCGCCTATCTGTGCCCCTGTCTATAGAGTCCCCTATAACTTTTGCTCTTATGCGCTTTGTCCCTCCCTGCTGAACAACAGTGCCAGCCGTGGTGCCACTGCTCTGGTTGCTGCTGTTTTCCCCTGATAGGCCATCCCTCCCAACAGTATCCAAAACGGTATACTTGTTAGAGAGGGGGATAGCCACAGAGGATTCCTGCACTGACTGCCTGCCCCTTCTAGCGGTCACCCATCTATCTGCCTGCACCTTGGGTGTAACCACTTCTCTAAAACTCCTGTCTGTGACGCTTTCTGCCACCTGCATGCTCCTAAGTGAATCTAGCTGCCGCTCCAACCGATCCATGCGGTCCGTGAGGAGCTGCAACTGGGTACACTTCCTGCAGATGTAGTCGTCCAGAACGCTGGAAGTGTCACGGACCTCCCACATCTCACAGGTGAAGCACTTCACCCCTCTAACTGACATTTCTAGCACTAATTAATAAATTAATTTAAAATAAATAAATACTTATTAAATCCTTACTAAATTGTTATAATTAACTATATGGTCCCTAGTGCTAGATTCTGCTATAAATATTAAATGCTAACTAAATACAGTAATCTCCTCCCTCTTTGGAAGCTCTCAGCTCCCCTCACTCTGAGGACAGGTAGGAAATGAAAGAACTCCTCACTCCCTCCTCACTGAATTTCCTCAGTTACCGAACTTCCACTACAGCACTCTAATGCAACCCAAGTCAGCACTCTAGTGCAAACAAAAGGACTAAGCAGGTCATTGAAATGTTTCCTACGCTGGATCCAGTTCCTCCTCATCACTCCTCTGCTGCTGACCTCATGAGCCACCTCCAGCCTTCTTGGTCTGCCTTGCAGGCTTTCTCATGCCGCTGACAGGGAACAGGATATTTCTCCATGATGTCACCCTCTCCACCAGCACCTCAAATGAGGTGGCTGAGAAACACGGGAGCTGCCCTGGCACAGCTCCTCCTTCCATTATTGCAATAAGTGGCAATCAGAGCAAGGGCTGCCACTCGCCCTTTAAATTGGGTCCACTGCTTCCTGTGTCCTGCCTCCTTCCTTGCCTGCCTCGTCTAATTAGCGGCGAATGTGACTCTTGGCCTATTAAGTGCTTTTTCAATTAAAATGCAACATGTGCGTGTTGCCAATACAGAGCGGGGTCAGGACCCGGAAATGAATGTGAAGTTGGGGTCCCGACCCGGGAATTGAAATCTCACTTTCTGTATCTACCCCATCGAATGTCTGTATTGTTTTAAAGGCCTCAATCAAATCACTCCGCAACCTTCTAAACTGAAGGCAGAAGCCACGTTTATGCAACGTGTCCTCATTATTTAATCCTTCCAGTTAATTGCATAATTCTGGTGACTCTGCATCCTTTCAAAGCCAATGTATTTTTCTTGAAGTTCAGTGTCTAAAATTGAACATAATGCTCCAGATGGGTTCTGATTAAGACTCTGAACAGCTGAAGCATCAGGGGATCCTCACTTCTGTATTCCAATCCCCTTGAAATAAAGACTATCATTCCATTAGCCTTTTTGATTATATGTTGTCCCTGTGCACTCACTTTTGTGATTTGTGTACATGAACACTGATTTACAAATTATAGAAACCGGGCATATAAAATAATGCACAGTTGCCACGTTTTAATTGTTTCATTAGACTTTACAAGATATAAGCTACAGATACAATCCACTAAATGAGGAAAATATGTTCGTTGCACATTCAAATGATTGAAAAACAGCCACAATTACTACAGCCATCACATCCTTTGTGATCCAGGCAGAAACCACAATAAAAGCGAAGGAATGTTTGGTTCTCTGAATCACAGCAAGAATTCAGTGATTTATTCGTGCTTGTGCTGTTTAATGAAATGGAACTGGAGTTAACCATTAAAAACTTGTTTCCTGAAGGAACTGAGTCATTTTGCTTTCATTTTTTTGAAGAAAAAGAAATGATTTGGATGCCACTGGGAATGTGTCTAATCTGGTTACATCATCAGATCATTTTGTAAAAGTTTCAAGCTTTTAAAATGAAATTATGGCAGTTTTAAAAGCCAATGATAATTATAGGAACAATTTCTGCAACCTTTGATTACCACAGTATAGGTAGTTCCTATTATTAAGAAATAAAATTAGTTTGTCATTTTTATTGACTCTTTGCCCAAATAAATTAGCATGTAGGTCTATCCTGGAGAGAAAATATTTTATTATGCTGAAGCATGTGGGTCCCGGTGGCAGCACTGGATAATGGTGACATTATCGCATGTCACGTGTGCGGCCAGCTGACTGTGACCATGTGCCGGTCGGGCCATTTGAATGCAGGAGGCGCGGGGCCCATCCCATTGGAGGATGGTGGTGGGTGACAAGACGTCGTTGGCTGAGCCAAACACGGATTCCAGAGCCATATTTAAAGCACCGCCAACCTTACTTGAATTTGCTGCAGCCCTGCCTTTGTACTGCTGTGCTGCTGACTGGAGACCCTCTGTTGCTGTGCTGCTGACCATCCTGACTGGACTCCCTCTGCTGCTGTGCTGCTGACCCTTATGACTGGAGACCCTGTACCGCTGTGCTGCTGACCGTCCTGTCTGGAGACCCTCTGTTGCTGTGCTGCTGACCGTCCTGACTGGAGTCCCTCTGTTGCTGTGCTGCTGACCATCCTGACTGGACTCCCTCTGCTGCTGTGCTGCTGACCCTTATGACTGGAGACCCTGTACCGCTGTGCTGCTGACCGTCCTGTCTGGAGACCCTCTGTTGCTGTGCTGCTGACCGTCCTGACTGGAGACCCTCTGCTGCTGTGCTGCTGACCCTCCTGACTGGAGTCCCTCTGCTGCTGTGCTGCTGACCTTCCTGACTGGAGACCCTCTGCTGCTGTGCTGCTCACCGTCCTGACTGGAGTCCATCTGCTGCTGTGCTGCTGACCATCCTGACTGGAGACCCTCTGCTGCTGTGCTGCTGACCCTCCTGACTGGAGTCACTCTATTGCTGTGCTGCTGACCCCAGCCCCTGGTTGGAGAGCCTGTGCTACTGTTCTGCTGACCAAGGCCTCATAAGGCCAGGTGCTGACCGGGAGCCAAGAGGGACTATGTCAGGCAGAAGACACAGGTGACCCCACGGTTCAGCAATGCCTCCCTGCGGCTACAACCAGAAAAAGTCCTGCTGGTCTCCGTGGGAAGACTAACAGTGTCCCTTTTTCTGCTCGTAGGAGAATAGGACCCACAACAATAGCGAAAGGGCAAAGACTGGAGGTGGGATCCCAGACATCTGAGAACTGACCCCGGCAGCCTGGAACTAGTGTGCTCCCAGGGCGACCGTTCCATAGCAGACAGAGAGACTGGAGTTTCCACCCATCAGAGTGAGGAGGTATTGTCTTCATGTGCCCACCACTGCCCTTCTAAAGAATCACATCACACATGATTGGCATGGGCAGAATCATGCAGCAGAACTCCTACTTGTTTGTGTTTTCTCATGCAGGTCATGGTACCTCAGAGGAAAGATTGCCTGCTGGCACAGCTGGAATCCTGTTGTCCTCTAAGGATGAGGAGGGAGAATCGTCAGAGTGTGCATAGACACACCGTTCCCCTGGACCCTCCATCAGCGCAGATACACTCACGTCAGTGGGTATGCGCTCAGGCTTAGAGGCAGGGTCACAAGTGGGTGAGAGCATCACAGTGCCTTTGATCAGCTGACGGAGGCCATGACAGGCGAGGTCACTGACAGTCGGATGACCGTGGGAAGCTTGACCCATGCTGAACCACCAGTTGATGACAAGCCTCTGGCGTCGGCAGCACGGAACATTCTGGAGTCAAAAAGAAAAGTAAGGGAACATCTGGCGGAGCTGCCAGAGGCAATGCAGACATGCATAGACAATGGAGGAGGCTATCCATGCCATGAGTGCTGCAATGTCTCAGGGGTGTGAGGGCACGGCTTCCTTCATTGAGAGGTTGGTGACTCTCCTGGAGAGTCAGATCCTGGAGATGTGCATAGACCTGCATACCCTCACCTAGGCCATTAGTTCAACGCAGCAGTGGCAAGGCGAGAGGGTAACGAGATGCTTGGAGTCTTCTATAGGTCCTCGTCCTTCTATGGTCTGGAGGGAGGTTCAAGTGAGCCTTGAAAGGGAGAAGGAGAGGCTGACCTCTACATCTGGGGGCTCCCATTAGGGAACTTTGAGTGTGGAAAGTGGTTCCTCAGCCCCTCTGCCAGTGAGCTCAACTCCAGTAGCTGCGATGACTGAGGAGGCTCCTGCACGTGTACAGGAACCCCTCAGCGAGTCAGGGCCATCCAGTCCTCACGCAGCCAGAGGACGCCTTCCAAAGTCATCCCAGGCCATGGGGCAGTGTGTTCAGCAGCCTGCCATCACCTCAGCTGCCAGTGCAAGGGGAACACTTTGTAGAAGCTCACAGAAGCGGGTGACGAAGAGCACCTAGAATCACTTGAGGTTTCATGGGTGTGAGCAATTTGGTCTTGTTTTTGGGTATTGTGAATGTTTAAATAAATGGAGGTCACTTTCATTGTTGAGAATCTCTCATGCTTTCCCTGCTGCACTGTCAGATGCCACTTTCACGCGTGCTTCCTCAATGGGTTGCCCGCGCAGGGGCAGGCTGCATATGGGCACCTTGTCAGCTTTGTGCATATGCCTGGTAAGCCTGGGCGCAAGGTACGGGAGTGCAATAGGAAAGAGTGCAACATGGAATAGAGTGATGTATTACTGAATTCACTTGGAACAGGCATCATGGTGGCAGAAACCAGGTATGTATGAGATTGTCCCGAGCCTCCCCTGCACATCTCTTAATGGCCCTTGCCTCTGGTTACAAGGGCGTCATCATCCCGCACTGCTTGCTTGGCATCCTCCTTCACATCCTCCTCATCGGATGAGGTGTGGCATTCAATCATGTCCTCTTGATGCAAGGCCTCAACCCTCTGCAGTCTAGACTGTGCAGAACACAGCAGACAACTGATACCCGAGACCCACGCTGGGGCATAGTGCAGGCTCCACCAGATCAATCCAGGCACTGGAATCTCATTTTCAGCAGCCCATTGGCCTGCTCGATGGTCGCTTGGGTCGACCATGTCTGGTGTTGTATTTCTCCTCTGCTGCAGTATGAGGGTTCCTTACAGGCGTAAGTAGCCGTGTCTTCAATGGGTAGCCCTTGTTCCCAAGAGTCCATTCCTGAAGGTGAGCCGGGGGGCCTGAAAATCTGTGACACCTGGGACTGAGAAAATATGCAGGCATTGTGGCTGCTTCCCGAGAAGCGAGCACAGACCTGCAGGAAACACTTTCGTGGTGGCAGACCATTTATATGTTGATGGAATGGAAGCCTTTCCTGTTGATGAATGCCGCGGACTGGTCCGTGGGAGCCTTGATGGCCACATGCATGCAATTGATGACACCTTGCACCTGGTGGAATCCAACGATGGCCCCAAAGCCAATGGCACTCTATGCCTGACTGTCAGGGTTGGTCCAGTAAAGCACATAGTTGCTGGTCCTCTTGAACAAAGCATTGGTCACCTCCTTGATGCAGCATTGGGGCTGCTGCCAGGGAGACGCCACACATCTGCCCTGTAGGTCCCTGGAAAGAGCTGGAGGCATAAAAGTTGAGTGTCCTGGTGATCTTCAGGCCCACGGGCATTGGATGAAGACCAAAGCCAATGGGTCGCAGCTCATCCTGCTGCATGATGTATAAGTCGGTGACGACCTCCCTGGAGAGCTGCAGTCTTCATTGACACTGCTGCTTGGACATTTGGAGGTAGCTGAAGTGAGCCCGGTACAATCTCTGCTGTGGATAAGCCCTTATTGGCGCCGCCGGCTGCTGTGTTGATCTTCACTAGCTTGCCCAGACCCCACCTGGCCCTGCCTCCCTCTGAGTCACTGCTGTGCAGCATGGGGACTACACGGGTGTATAAGATCTAAGCCAACTGGTCGCTCCCGCTTCTATCCCTGGAGAGAGGACCTTACCTTTGGAGACTGCCCCTTGCCACTCCCCTCTGAACACGGGCTAATGCCCCTCAGCGTCTACCATTGAAGGAAGCCCACCAGCTCAGATGAAGCCTACTCTTGCCTCAAGGGCTGCAACCCCTCTATGTCCACTCTTACCGACAGAACAGAAATCCCTCTGCATCCACTCTTTCTTCGAGGGCTACACTGCCTTCATGCAATGGCGCTGCATTTCCCCCACCGTGCTGTTCCCCTTCCTGCATTCACCAACACTCCCCATGGCTGCCTTCCCGCGGTGGCACTGAGGCCTCATCTCGGTGCGCCATCTTTCAACGACCGGGGATCTGAAGGCACATGATCCCCCGTGTGCACGTCACCAAATTGGAAACACCCCCAGAAAATACAAATCAGGCCTATGCAAATACATGCTAAATACCAGTCATCGCCCCTTCGGCCTTTCCTGCCACTGACAAAATACGGAACCAGCATCACGATGTTAAGTTTCCAGGTGACCAAGTCCCCTCCCAATTTTTTGCCCCCGCCCATGCCTCCAATCCCACTGGTGCTGGCTGGATAAAATTCACCCATTGTGTGAGAGGGGTGAATTGAAAAGGCTGATGTTAGAGGCGTTGAAATTTGTCTCAAACATGTCTCAGAATCTTGTACTACAGAGTAAATGGGCTGGATTTTATTCCAGCGATGGGGTCCCTACGGTGAGCCAGAAGTGGGGAGACCCCACCTTGGTCCTTTGTTGGACCCCCGGTGCTATTTAAGAGCAGGCAGGCAATTAACTGGCTGCCATCGGGGATACTGTCCCTTTAAGGGACAAGCTCCCGCCTCCAAGAACAGCCGGCCAATCGGAAAACCGGCAGCTCGGCAGTACTGGTAGTGCCATCGGGAGCGGTGGCCACTGCTGCTACTGCAGGAGGCATGCTGAAGAGAAGAATGATGCAGACCTTGGGAGAGGTAAGTGGGGCCAGAGTCACCGAGAACATTCAGGCAGGCTCCAGTGATGGGGGTTGATGGTGGGGGGGGGCCCTCCACGGGCCCTGAATTTCCCCCAAAGGAGGGACCCACCCTGACCCCGCTAGGTGATTTACCTGGCGGCATCTCCAGGCGGTGGTGGGCCCCTCCTTCACCCATTAAGTTGAGGTGCAGGTGGGAAGAGGCCCTTAACTGGTCATTAATTACCAACTTAAGGGTCTCAATTGGCCTGGGGTGGGAAGGCCGTCCTCAGCCTTCACGGCTACGGAAAAATTCTTCCAGTGTACTACTCCAACCTCGGTCGTAACAGATTTTAAACTGTCAATTGCTGCAGTCAGCAAATTTGAATTGTGGCATAAATAATACTGTGTCTTTAAATGATGCCATCTTATCACATTCTTGATACTACTTTTGCTTTTGAAATTTGCTGATAACATATTCAAAATATAAAAATAATGGGGAATTTTATCTTCCAGGTGTTCACCAGTGGAACGCATGGACAAACCATCAGGGAGGTGAAGCAGGAGACCCAGCCCATTTTAATAGCTCAGTCACATTTAAATAGAGCCGTTGATTTGTGAGGCCCAAACAGACATTTGGGGTTGGAGTTTACCAGCCCCCCGATGTCAAGGGTCCTGGCAGGAGGGCCCGGAAAATACTTCCAGGGGAGGCTCGCCATGGGCCTCAGCACCATTTTACCGGTGGCAGCGGAGCATTCTGACGGTTCCCCCACTGCTTGGTGGCACAGCCTTAATTTCAATATTTAAATAAATTATAATGACTGTATAAGCACCTATCTTGTCCCAATGACCTTTCCTTTATGATATTTCGGTCGGTGGCCGGAAGTCCCGGCCTTCGGTCTCCGAGGCGTAACACTGGTGGGGAGGGGGGAGGAGTGAAATTTTCAGGGCGGTGGGGGGAGTGTGGAAAACTGTTCCTATTGGCTGAGGGGATGTTGGGAAGGGGTTGTAGGGCTACGGTAATGAAGTTCCGGTGGGAAAGTTTGGAATGGGGAAAAAATTTTTTTTAGGAGGGTAATGACAATAAGTGAAGTTTATGGTCATTGATGGGGGTTGGGAGAGGGCCTTCGATCTTTTATTAAATTTATAAATGTCCATGTCACATACATTTCACTTTAAAAAGTAAAAATGCCGGTAAAGGCTTGAAGCCCTTTAGAAATGGCACTGGCGCCTGTATGGTGGCGGCAAATGCTGTTGCTGGGGGTGGAGTGCCCAGCCCCTCTATGTTAATGAGCCATCACGCGTAATATCGCGGCGGCTCTGCGGCGCACATCTCATGCGTGCGCTGTGCTATCTTGGAAGCTCGCTGCGACAATGGTGGCGAGCTATTAAAATTCAGCCTCTGATATTGCATTGGCCTGGAGGCCACGTGCCCAGCATCAAAGTGAGCTATTACGGAGTGGGGTTCAGGAGAACTTCCTGAACATTGAGAATGGGAAGCCTGCAGTGGCAACATCCCAAACTATTTATGAGGCCTAGAGGAACCCTCTTGTTCGTCTTGGTCCCATTATAGGTTTTTGACTTACCTTGGAACATAACGAGTCTCTGCTTCATTGTTGGGTCCATTACACCCTGTGAACTGGTGGACAGGGGGAAGGCGTAGAAAACTTATGCCTCCCCCCAGCTAAAGGCCTTCACAATGCATCCTCCAGTTATATAATAAACTACATATTGATATATGACACCCATCAAGCCTTTTAACCAATCTCATGTAAATTTGCTTTACTGAAAATTTTAAACTAATTTTAGAGTGTCTGCAGAAATGCAGAAATGCAGAAAACTGCAGAAATGGTGGCAACAATGAGTGTGTGAAACTAGGGCTATATTCGACCCTTAATCAAGTGACAATTATACAACAGACATCTGATACCACATTTAACATTACCAGGCGTGGATTTTACAGACCCCGCCCCCCTCCTACAATGGCGAGGGTCTTGGTGGTGTGGGGGAGATGCCAGAAAATGCTTCCGGCAGAGGCCCGCCACAGGCCTCGGTGCCGGGAAGGTCCGGCCTGATATTGTTGGCAGCGGTGAGGCCCCATGGCACCCTCGCCACCACTCAGTGACAGGAGCCACATTTAAATATGTAAATGAATTTAAATAAAGGATATACTGCCTTCTCACTCCTGCCGTCTGTCCCGGTGCAATATTGGTGCCGGTGGTCGGCACTCCCACATCTTTGGATCCCTGTCCGGGGATATGAGGCGGAACAGTAGTGGAGAGGGGGGAGCAGGTAAGTTTTTCAGTGCGGCGGGGGGTGGGGTGAGGAGTGGCACCAAAGTCAGTTCATTGGTGTAGGGGAAGGTGGGAAAGGGTAAAGTGTAAGATTTATGAACTTTGAGGGGGGAAAAGACCAGGTACACAACGTAAGTGTTTTGTTGGGGGGGGTGGAGGGGAGGAGAGGGCAGGTAATTAATTCTATGGTTATTGGGAGGTGGGAGAGTGTCAGGATCAATTTATTTATTTTTAAAAATAAAGATATTTTTCAATATTTAAATTTAACAATAGGACTCAAAGCCCTTTAAAAATGACATCAGCGCCTGCGCAAATGCAGCTGACGTCATTGCCGGGGATGGACAGCCCGCCACTCCACATCATCAGGGTGGGCAATCTGCTCCGGCAATTTAAATGATCTGCCGCGCTTAATATTGTGGCGGCTCCGTGACGTACAGCCCGCCGGAGTTGTTTTCATCCACCGCCAATTATAGCAGTGGAAGTATAAATTCCAGTCCTATGTTACATATACAGAAGAAATATAAATGTAATATGTAAATCTGCTCTGCAAGTTTTTATTCTGCATGGAATTTTGGAAAATTCATAATGTATGATTGATTTTTCATGGACTTCCTTCACAAGCACTGGGGGTAGCAAAGAAAGTGGCATGGAACAAACGAAGCATTGTTATGAAAAGTCAAATGCATATCAGTCACAGTTATTGACCTAGATAATTCAGGATGCAGAAAAGCATGCCATCATGATTAGGCAACATAAGATAGACTGCAAGGTCTATTTTGCACTAACGAATTCTTTGCCAAGTTTTTAGACAAGGTCGTCCACTTTGACCGATTTTAGAGAATGCTACCTTTACAAATAATCCAGTTATGCCACTGTATAGCACTGTATTGTCTGTTTACTGCTGATACTAGAAAACAAGCTGGTCACGAGTGGAGAATACTTACAGAGAAAGTTATGGCATAATATGATGGGGAATTTGACAGTAATGCATCATTTTATAGCAATAATCCAAATTTGTGGACCTGTTAGATAACATGTGTTGGATACAATTTTTACTAGAACTTATTTTATTCTATATATTGCTTTGGTTCTTCAAGACACAAAAGAATAGAATACCTCCCAAAGCACTTTGCCTCAACATCCCATAGCAGCTATTATTGTACAACTGACACAGCACAACACTCACAGTCTTTCCTGGAAAACAATTATGATGTTTGTCACAGTTACGCTGATGCAACTTCCAACCAGTAGGCATTAGTCAGATTTCAATGATCACTCTGGTCAGATCTCAGCCTTCTTTCTGTGGGAACATCAAGCACAGTCCAAAGGTAGAAGACTAGAGGGAAAGTTGTCCACATGCCCCCTAGCAGCAAGCTTAAAGTAACAGTAACAGAAGTCTCAGCCAGGGAGGGGCCATTCATGTCACAGCCTTTCAGATGCTTAATCCTTCTACGACTTCATACTACTTTCCAAGGAAAGCATGCGAAGGTACAATAACAACTTAAGAGTTTCCACCCACCCTCTCTCTCAGCAGTGGATGGTGCATGGCTGGGGGAGGGACGATGAGAGGGTGGTAGGCATGGTCAGTGTGGGGTAGGGTTACACTGGGAGAATATAGACAGATTTGATTTCCTCATAAAACTGCAATCTTTAAAAAAAATTATGGATCAAAGTGGAAGCACCTGAGGACTCTGAACACAGAAAAGACTACAGGCTGTGACAACATTTTTTTGTGCTGAAAACCTGTACACCAGAGCTTGCCAGTCTCCTGACCAAGCTGTTCCAGTAAACCGTTCAAATTGACAACTACCCAACAATGTTGAAAATTTCTCACCAAAAATAAAATCAATTTAATCTGGTCAATTATCAACCTATCAATCTCTTCGTAATAGTCAGTAAAATGATGTAAGGAGTAATCAATAGCAGCATCAAACAACATCTAAAACATCAATGATAACCTGCTTACCAATGCTCAGTTCAGGTCTTATCAGAATCACTTAGCCTCAGGCCAGGATCCAGAGATGAACACTAGCTGAAAGCCAGAGCAGAGGCGGGAGAAGCTGCCTTCAATATCATGGCAGCATTTGATCAAGTGATCAAGTGTGGTACCAAGGAGTTCTAGCAAAACTAAGATTATTGGGGTTTGAAGGAAGAATACTTCAGTAGTTTGAATCATATCTGACTCAAAGGTGGCCCTGGTTGTCATCACAGCCATAGCACATTGTTGCAGGCATTTGTCAGGTAAGCAATCTTAGTCCAACCATCTTCACCTGACCGTCCCTCTGTTATAAGATCAGGAGTGGGTTGCTCGCTGACGATTTCACACTGTGACCTCCATTTGCAACTCCTCCAGTAATGAAAAAGCCAAGGACCTGTAAGAATGTAAGAATGGGCTGACAAGTACCTCGTAAAGCCTGTGCCATGTAAGTCCCAGGTAATAACTAACCCCCAAGAAAAAAAAGTCCAACCACCGTCCCCTTAGGATTGAGGCTCACTATCACCTTCTCAGGGCATCTAAGGATTGTCAATAAATGTGACCTTGCCAGTGTCATCCACATCCCAAGAACAAATAAAAATAACAGCGCCACCCTGGCCAAGTCTCTCACGGATAACATCTTGGGAACATACAAAAGCAAAATACTGTGGATGCTGGAAATCTGAAATAAATACGGAAAATTCTGGAAGCACTCAGCAGGTCTGGCTGTGGAGAGAGAAACAGAGTTAATATTTAAGGCCTTTGGGAACATCATTGACTGGTAGATTAACTGGACCAATCATATCAATATCATGGCTAATAGAATAGGGCAGAGATTGGGCACTCTATGATGGATGGCTCACCTCCTGGCCCCTCAAAACTTCTCTACCACTCACAAGGCTCAATCTGATGGAATAATCACCACAGCTGCAGCTGCAACAACATTTAAGATGTTCAACACCATCCAGGCCAGAGCAGTTCATGTGATTGGCACCCCTGTCAAGGAATCAAATATCAACCTCCTCCATTACCAGGTGCATTGAGGCTGCAGTATATACTATCTTAAAGCCTGGCTACCCGACCCGAACTCAACTAGACCCGACTACATGTGTCGGGTTCGGGTCAGGTCAGGTCTATATTCCAAGTCCAGCATTCGGGCTCGGGTCGGGTCGGGCTGGACAGTGCTACTTCCGGGAAGTCACAGGATCAGGCCTACCCATGATTCCCCATAGCTCCTTCTGCAGGAATAGCCTGCTGCTGGAACGGACAAAGGACATTTGTGTCGGGTTGGGTCAGGTCGGGTGTGAAAAAAAATTAAAAGGACTCGGGCTCGGGTCTGGTTCGGATTGGCTGTGGTCGGGTTGGGCGCAGGTCGGGTTTTAATTTTATACCCAAGTCAGGCTTTATACTATCTACAGAAACTCACCAAGGTTACTTCAACAGGACCTTCCAGCCCCTGCGACCCTATCAAAAAGAATGACAGGAGTGGCAATGTCATGGAAATACTATCACCTCAGAGTTCCCCTCCAATTACACAACATCCTGACATCGACATATATCACTGTGCCTTCATAACTGCTGTGTCAATATGCTAAAAAGTCCTACTAACACCACTGCAGCTACAAGAAGTAGAGCTGTTCAAGAAGTAGGTCCACCATCATATTTCAGGATGAGATAGACAGATGTTTAGTTTCTCGGGGAATTAAGGGATATGGGGAGCAGGCAGGAAAGTGGAGCCAAGGCAGAAGATCAGCCATGGTCATACTGAATGAAGGAGCAGGCTCGAGGGGATGTATAGTCTACTCCTGCTCCTACTTTTTAATGCTCTTATGTTCAACGGCAGGCAAGTAGGGTTTGGCAATAAATATGACCTTGGTAATGTCGGCAAATTGGCAAATTTCTGAGAAGAAACAGTGGGGCAGTGGCGCAGTGGTTAGCACCGCAGCCTCACAGCTCCAGGGACCCGGGTTCAATTCTGGGTACTGCCTGTGTGGAGTTTGCAAGTTCTCCCTGTGTCTGCATGGGTTTCCTCCGGGTGCTCCGGTTTCCTCCCACATGCCAAAGACTTGCAGGTTGATAGGTTAATTGGCCATTGTAAATTGCCCCGAGTATAGGTAGGTGGTAGGGAAATATAGGGACAGGTGGGGATGTGGTAGGGATATGGGATTGGTGTAGGATTGGTATGGGTGGGTGGTTGATGGTCGGCACAGACTCGGTGGGCTGAAGGGCCTGTCTCAGTGCTGTATCTCTAAACTAAACTAAACTAAACTAAAACACCTTTGATTTCTGTTGAATGTGATACTATACAGGCACAGCTGTACCCTCAGGACTTCACCATGCAAGCACTGCTTGAATGTTCATTGGATAAATGGGTCATCTAACAACACCCTGGCATCCCTGTATGTAATTTGCAAGATCAAAAGGAAGACAAGTGTACCTTGCAGTTTCACATAATCAGTTATGTATAATTGATCTTTTAATGTACTTGGGGCCTCAGTTAGTATAATGGACAGCATGCTTCAAGGAGAAGTACATCAGGGGAATTTTCATTAATGACAAAAAAAAATCATTAGCAGCTGCATGTCATAATATCAAATAATGCAATAGACAGTATTTTGTCTCCTTTAATAAAAGCAG
The DNA here is from genome assembly GCF_036365525.1 of Heterodontus francisci. Classification (NCBI taxonomy): domain Eukaryota; kingdom Metazoa; phylum Chordata; class Chondrichthyes; order Heterodontiformes; family Heterodontidae; genus Heterodontus; species Heterodontus francisci. The sequence continues at coordinate 81,028,663 of NC_090384.1, read as the reverse complement.
AAGAATAAAGTTTCCAATTTGATTTTTTTTTATTTTTAGAGTTGCTTGATTTGAGATTATCTTTAATTTGAAACTGATGTAGGTTTGGGACCCTAACATTAGATGACAACAGGACTAGGTCAGCCAAACATTCTGTGCTTACTATAGATCAGTTTTACAGACTGATTTGTTCCATCTTTTTTTTAAATGGGAGCTCGTGTGTGCAAAGACTAATGGACTTCAAACCATCATTCGTTTGTAATACTGTTGTATATCTAATTAATTTTAACTGCTCCTGAAAAGAAAGCAGTAGCTGTACCATTGGAAGTCAGTTATCTAACCAATGCAGCTGTGGTCAGTCAAAATATGTTGCTTATGGAGACAATATCCCATTTGAGCAGCTTACGTAAGGGTTAATTCAGAACTTAAAGTTACAGTACAGCAGAGCAATTCAGCCTGAAAATTACTGTTACAGATGTTAATCCTTGACAGTTTCTGTCAATTATTTTTGAACGACAGTGATGTGAAGATTTGCTCCAAAATTCTGTGGTGTTGTGTTTCCCTATGCTTCATTTTATTTTCTTGTCCCTTCTATTTTATTTTTATATGGACATGTGGAACAGTCTTCAGTGTCAATTGGCATCTGTACAAGGCCAAATTGATATCGGTCAAAAAGAGAGATGGAGGGTAATCGAGATATGAATATCAGAGGAGTTGGGAAAGAATGTGATGTGGAAGGAAATCCCATGATAGGATATTCATATATTCATAGGATATTTATATGTGGGGCTCTGGATGGAGCAGGTTTGATGAACCAACTGTCCTTTTAATGCACTGAATTATCATAAGTTCTTATAGGACCTATTTTCTTACCTATAGCACCCTAGGAGCACCCATAGAAGAGACATGGGAAACCGGAAATATGGGCACTGAACCCCTAACCCCAGGGTTCTACTGATCATCAATATATTTATTTATTTCCTTCCTTCCTCCCTTCCTGCCCTCCTCCCTCCCTCCCTCCCTTCCTTCCATCCTTCCTCCCTTCCTTCCTGCCTGCCTGCCTGCCTGCCTGCCTGCCTGCCTGCCTTCCTTCCTTCCTTCCTTTCTTTTTCCTCCAGTAGCTGGCTTTCACTTCAGTACAGCGGAAGAAGCTGATTGGTGAGTAGCTGGTAAGTTATTCTACTTATTCTAATTGTAATAAATAGTTATTAAAGTTACAGTATAGCAGGACAGCTTGGCCCAGTGGATATACATCCTGTGGTACCTTGGAAATCATGAACGCACCATGTGTCCCAGATGAACACATCTGCAATAAGTGTCACTGGCTGCAGAAGCTTGAACTCCAGGTTTCGGAACGTGAGCGGCGGCTGGAATCACTGTTGTGCATCCACGAGGCTGAGGACTATGTGGATAGCACATTTAGGGAGGTGGTCACACCGCAGCTTAGGAGCATGCAGGCAGAGAGGGAATGGGTGACCATCAGGCAGTATTAGAGAACCAGGCAGGTAGTGCAGGAGTCCCCCAAGTCCATCTTGCTTGTTAATCAGTTTTCCATTTTAGATACTAGTGAGGGTGATGGTTCCTCAGGGGAGAGCAGCCAGAGCAAAGTCTGTTGCATCACAGGTGGCTCAGCTGCATAGGAGGGAAGGAAGAAGAGTGGCAGAGCAATAGTAATAGGGGATTCAATAGTCAGGGGATCAGACAGGTGTTTCTGTGGCAGTAAACATGATTCCAGGATGGTGGGTTGCCTCCCTGGTGCCAGGGTCAGGGATATCATGGAGCGGCTGCAAGTTATCCTTCCGGGGGAGGATGAACAACCAGAGATCGTGGTCCACATTGGTACGAATGACATAGGTAGGAACAGGGTTGAAGTCCTGAAAGCAGATTTTAGATGGCTGGAAGGAAATTAAAATGCAGGACCTCAAGAGCAGTAATCTCAGGATTACTCCCAATGCCACGTGCTAGTGAGCATAGAAATAGGAGGATTATCAATTAAACACGTGGCTGGAGAATTGGTGTAGGAGGGAAGGCATCAGATTTCTGAGGCATTGGGACCGGTTCTGGGGCAGGTGGGACCTGTACAGGATGGACGGGCTACACCTTAATAGGACTGAGACTATTATCCTCGCAGGGAGATTTGCTAGTGCTGTTAGGGAGGGTTTAAACTATTTTGTCAGGGGGATGGGAACCTGAGGGGTAGTTCAAATTGGAAGGAAGCCAAGCTGGTAACAGGAAGTAGAAAAATAGCAAGCAAAATTAGAAGGCAGGCGAAACAAAGGCAAGTATCAACTACGCTTAGAATGCAGAATAATGTCAAAAAGACAAGGTTAAGGGCACTCTACCTGAATGCATGCAGCATTCGCAACAAGGTAGATGATTTAAAGGCACAAATAGAGGTAAATGGGTACGACCTAATTGCCATTACAGAAACGTGGCTACAGGGTGACCAAGACTAGGAACTGAATATTCAAGGATATTCAACATTTAGGAAGGATAGGCAAAAGGGAAAAGGAGATGGTGTTGCACTGATAAGGGATGGGATCAATACATTAGTAAAGGGAGGATCTCAGATTGGAAGAACAAAATGTGGAATCTGTTTGGGTGGAGCTAAGAAACAGCAAGGGGCAGCAAACATTGGTAGGAGTTGTTTGTAGGCCACCAAACAGTAGTGGTAGTGTGGGGCATGGTATTAATCAGGAGATTAGAGAAGCATGTAGCATGGGTAGTACAGTAATCATGGGTGACTTCAACCTGCATATAGACTGGGTAAACCTAATGAGCACTAATGCTGTAGAGGATGACTTTCTAGAATGTGTCAGGGATGGTTTTCTAGACCAGTTGAGGAACCGACTAGAGAACAGGCTATTTTTGATCTTGTATAATGTAATGAGAAAGGGATAATTAATAATCTTGTTGTAAAAGAACCTTTAGGGATGAGTGACCATAATATGATACAATTTTACATTGTATTTGAAAGTGAGGTAGTTCAATCTGAAGCCAGGTTGTTAAATTTGAACAAAGGAAATTATGAAGGTATGAGGGGCAAATTGGCAGAGGTGGATTGGGAAAATACATTAAAAGGTATGACAGTACATAGGCAATGGATAGTCTTTAAATAATTATTGTATAGTTTACAGCAACTATGCATTCCTTCAAGGCACAAAAACATAAAAAGAAAAGTCAGTTAACCTGGATAACAAAGGAAGTTAAGAATTGTATAAGATTAAAAGAAAAGGCTTATAAAGTTGCCAGAAATAGTAGTAAACCTGAGGATTGGGAGGATTTTAGAATACAGCAAAGGAGGACCAAGAAATGGATAAAGAAAGGGAGAATAGAATATGAATGTAAACTAACAAAAAATATAAAACGGACTGTAAAAGCTTCTATAGGTATGTAAAAAGGAAACGTTTGGCTAAGACAGGCAGAGTCAGGAGAATTTATAATGGGGAATAGAGAAATGGCAGAGAAGCTAAATGGTTACTTTGTGTCTGTCTTCACTGAGGAAAATACAAGAAATTTCCCAGAATTAGAGATCCAAGGGATTTGGGGGAATGAGGAATTGAAGGAAATTAGTATTAGTAAGGAGGTTTTATTGGAGAAATTAATGGGGCTGAAGGTCGATAAGTCCCCAGGACCTGATATTCTACATTCCATGTAAGAGGTAGCTATGGAGATAGTGGATGCATCGGTGATCATCTTCCAAAATTCTATAGATTCTGGAATGGTTCCTGCAGATTGGAAGGTCGCAAATGTTGCCCCACTATTTAAGAAGGGAGGAAGAGAGAAAATAGGGAACTACAGTCCGGTCAACCTTACATCAGTAGTAGAGAAAATGCTAGAATCTATTCCAAAGGATGTGATAAATGGACACTTGGATAATAATGAAATGATTGGACATAGTCAACATGGATTTATGAATGGGAAATCAAGCAGTGTCTGTTGAAGTTTTTTGAGGATGGTACTAACAGAATTGATAAAGGGGAGTCGGTGGATATAGTATACTTGGATTTTCAGAAGGCTTTTGATAAAGTCCCTCAGAGGAGGTTGGTTAGCAAAATTAAAGCACATGGGATAGGAGTTAAAATACTGGCATGGAGTAAGGATTAGTTAATAGGCAGAAAACAGAGAGTAGCAATAAACGGGTCATTCTCATGTTGGCAGGCTGTGACTTGTGGGTTACCATAAGGATTAGTACTTGGGCCCGAGATGTTCACTATATTGTTACGACGTGTCTAGGGATCCCTCTCAGCCTTCAACCTTCACCTGGTCTTACTGTAACAGGGCTTTATTTTTAAACATACTGTGTTTTTAGCTCCCCCTTGGTGAATCCTTGTTCACCACTTTCCAATTATAAGGAAAAGAAATTAGCACAAACAGGCTTTCTTAGATTTAAAGAATAAAAGTGAAATTTATTAAAACTTAAACTTAAACTTTAATTCGGTTAATGCCTACGGATACACGATGTACCCACGCTAGCCTGCATACGCGATACACAAATGCAGAGAGGGACAGAAAAGAGTAGGAGAAAAAAATAAGGTGGAAAGGTTTGAGGCAATATCTGAAGAGCTGTTACAGTTCTTCGAGCTCACTGTAGAGTCCTTGCTTGTAGGTAATTTTACTTTTTGTTGGGGCCCAGTGTTTTTCTTAAACCTTGTTCTGTAAGAGACTTTTCTCTCTTGAGGTTTGTGTGTCTTCAATGGATTCCAAAGCTGGTGAGAAAGAGATGGGAGCAGATAACAGAGGGATGTTCTCAATCCAGGAGCCAGGAGCTTTCTGTTTTCAAACACCATTTCTCCAATTTAAAACTCTCAGTTCAAAACTCTGCAACAGCCTGTTAGTCATGTGACTGAACTGGTCTGACCACATCTGTTCTGTGTATTGCGAGCAGGGACTGGTGCTTTGTTCCAAGCAGTGTCTACTACTATGCAAAAAATGTCCTTTTGGCCAGGCCTGCCAATTCCTTGTATCAGGCCTTCTCTTCGTCCCATCAACAATTTGAAATTTAATGTCCATATGGCAAAATTAATGTGCCTCATTCATGGTAGGTAGGGGCCTGCTGTTCACAATATATATCAATGATTTGAATGTGGGTACCAAATGTAATATTTTCAACTTTCTGGATGATACAAAACTAGGTGGGAATGTGTGTTGTGAGAACAATGCAAAGTGGCTTCAAGGGGATTTGGACAGACTTAGTGAGTGGGCATGAACATGGCAGATGGAATATAATGTGGAAAAATGTGAGGTTATCCACTTTAGTAGGAGGAATAGATGTGCAGAGTATTTCTTAAATGCTAAGAAATTAGAAAGTGTAAATGTACAAAGGGTCTTGGGTGTCTTTGTCAATATGTCACTGAAAATTAGCATGCAGATGCATGTAATTAGGAAGCAATTAGGAAGGCTAATGGTATGCTAGCTTTTATCACAAAATGATTTGAGTACAGGAGTAGCGACGTCTTGCTTCAATTCTGTAGAACCTAGGTTAGACAGCACCTGGAGTACTGTGTGCAGTTTTGGTCCCTCATAGACAGTTGGCCCACTTGGCCCACCTCATTCCCCAGCACCAGACCCAGCAATGCCCAAGTCCTAGTTGGAGGGAGAACATATCAGTCAAAGAATTTCTCCTGAACATATTTCAGAAATTTCTCCCCCTTCGTTCCTTTTACTCCAACATAATCCCAATTGCTATTTGGGTAATTAAAGTCTCCCCAGTATCACCACCCTATAGTTCTTGCACATCGCTATTGATTTCCCTACAGATTTGCTCCTCTATCGCTCTCTCACTACGAATTACGAAGATATGAATTAGGAGCAGAAGTAGGCCATTCGGTCCCTTGAGTCTGCTCCACCATTCAATAAGATCATGGCTGATCTGTTTGTGTCTCAAATTCTACACCCTCATCTACCCCCAACAACCTTTGATTCCCTTGCCGAACAAGAATCTATCTAACTCCACCTTAAAAATATTCAATAAGCCTGCCTCCACCACCTTCTGAGGCAGAGAGTTGCAAAGTTGCACAACCCTCAGAGAAAAGATTTCTCCTCATCTCTGTCCTAAAAGGGCAAACCCGAATTTTAAAACAGTGCCCCCGAGTTCTGGACTCACTCGCAAGAGGAAACATCCTTTCTACACCCACTTTGTCACGATCATTCAGGATCTTATATACTTCAATCAAGTCTCCCCTCACACTTTATAAACTCCAATGAAAACAAGCCTGAAGGATATTATTGCCATTGAGGGAGTGCAACGAAGGCTCACCAGACTTGTTCACGGGATGGTGGGACTGTCCTATGAAGAGAGATTGGGGAAACTGGGCCTGTATTCGCTAGAGTTTCGAAGAATGAGAGGTGATATCATTAAAACCTACAAAATGTTTAAAGGGATAGACAGGGTAGATGCAGGTAAGATGTTTCCCCGGTTGGGGAGTCTAGAACCAGGGGACACAATTTCAAAATAAGGGCGAAGCCACTTCGGACCGAGTTGAGGAGAAATCTCTTTACTCAAAGGGTTATGAATCTTTGGAATTCTCTACTCCAGAGGACTGTGGAAGCTCAGTCATTGAGTATGTTTAAAGCAGAGATTGACAATTTCTAAATGCAAATGACATAAAGGGATATGGGGATAGTGTGGGGAAAAAGGCATTGAAGTGATGATCAGCCATGATCATATTGAATGCTGTAAGATTTAGAATCTTACTTATAATTTGTTCTTGGACAAGACAATAAGAATTCGCACAAGGGGATACCTGATGTAGTGGTATCGGGATGATTTATTAAGGCTAAAAGCAATACTTAAAAAATCCAAGGCAGTCAATATTCTAGTCCAAATGGCTTTTACTTTCCACTAGCTCTAGCAGCACAGACTATTCATGACTCCTCTTCTCTTGTCTTTCCCTTTGTCATCTTCAAATCTGTGCACGGAACCTCTCCAGGTCTGTCCTTTTATTCTTTGTAGCTGGTGGCTCCTCCTGTGCACTGATTGGTTGGTTCATAAATATCACTGTTTCGATTGGTCCTGCCATTTCATTTGTCAGTACTTCCGTTTGTACATTACTCATTATCACATGCGCAAAACAATGTGATCAAACAATCCATTATAACCTTGAGGTCCATTAGATCATACATTTCTGGCAAGACTCAACCTGCTTTTCTGTTGCATTTTGATCATAACTTGTTACATAGTTTTCGATATCTATTCTTTTCCTTGTGATTAGCAAAGTAATCACAAAGTAATTCTGTTTGACTCAAACTGTATAGGCAGCAGTTTTCCCAGTAGGATACACAGCTAAATTTAACTCTTCATTTACCAAAATCTTGTACAAAACATATATATATGAGAGTTCATAAAATTCATAATGCAAAAAAAGGCCAGTCAAAATTACAGAATCCACATTTCTTACAGTCCCTACCTTGAGGATGAAATGCACAATAACATTGATTCCTCACAATTAATCAATTTTTCCCTACAAGGTCATTTCATTAAGAAGTCAGTCTCGGAGGGTAAATCTTTTGGTAACACATTTTAAATGAAGCAGCTTGAGAATAACAAGCACAATCAATATTGTTTTGCTTGTGCAAGTAATCAGGGACAACATCCTCACCCAAGGGTGTTACCCTACAATTATATGTGGTTCCCCCAGCAGAGACTTTCTCCCAATCTTTTAATCGCTCTCTCCCTCTGTTCATTGTTCTGCCTCATCTTAATTAGATATTTCTGGGATGTCGTCATTCATTCTTTCTATTATAGATTTCAGATTTAGAGACGGGGGTATGGGATGTCCAAATTGAGCTACTGCTTTTCATGCTTCACCTTGCAACCCGAGGTTCATTCTTATTTCGGTGATATTGTGGACCAGTACAGGAAGCAAAACATTACTTCCTATTGGGTAATCTGGGTGGGTTTGAAGTAGAATGTGGGTTCTGAGATGGGGCATCGTGTTGCCCCATGCTGCATTTTCCGAGCAGTGGTGGTGACACAATACATTCCCATGTATAGGTACATGTGCCTATCATGCTCTTCTCCCCACTTCTGTACACACATCTCACAGTTTGGTGATTCCTGGTCTACAATGAACCAGCAAGCTGTCTTCCCTGTGTTCCTGACATTGCATCGAAATATATAGATTCCTCCTCTTTCTGAGCAGCACTCGAGGCTAGGGCTTTCCCAAGTGTAATCCCGATGGATCAAGATGGCTGAATGGCCGACTCTTGCTCCTATGTTCCTATGAGAGGCCTCCTTTGTGTTGCCTGAAGAGGATGCATGAGTTCAAATCAAGCTTTTCTGTCACCTTTGTGATTTCACAAGAACGTGCAGCCCAATTGCCTGGCTGCTGGGGGCTTTGGTTACTTAACTGTTCCTGTGGCTCTTGACTTTCCTGCATTCATGATCTGCAGCAGTGCAGCAGAAGTACAACAATGTTCATGCTTTCACCAGCTTCATTGTGGGAAATACAATCAGCATATTGAAGCCGAGCTTCTGCTGTCTAGATTGTTCAAGGCAAGTTCAGCAATACCATCCCACAAAGTTCTCCAGCACAATCATGGCTTGCTGTGTTCTCTACAATCTGGTTAATTGACAGGGACATTGACTTGGAGGAGTTAGAGGTGGAGCATGCTGAGAAGCAGCAGGATGATTTGCCAGATGAAGAGCACAAGACGAAAAACAGAGCAACACCCAGCAAAGCAAATACTGGTAGAACCAGCTAGAGAACACTTACCATGGAAAAGTTCTGATCATTTCAGCCATTGTGACATAGCCTTTCTATTCCTCCCTTCTCACTTCTTGTACAATAAAAACATCCATGAGAAGTCAAACCATTATACATCTATAAGCCCTCTTACCAACATTACACCTAGTAGAGAAAGCTGATTTTCTGGACTTTTAAAAATATTCTGGACTGAGCATTATCTAGATCTAACATTTAAATTTCACAGAATTCCAATGTCACACTATTAACCTCCTTCTATCATGGTGTTGTCCATTTCTAACAATGACTGTCTCTTATGCTTGGCTAACAAATCACTCCATTCACAGAAAATGAGACTCACTGATGAAAAGTACTATTTTGTCACTTTTTATAATATATGCACATTATGATCATGAATTTCTAGGCTGATTTTTCATGTTATTCCCTGCATGAAGCATGCGATTTAAAAATGTTAAATCATTGAATTGTGCAGCAAAGAAGGAATTCATTCATCCTAAAATACCAATGCTGGCTTTCTAAAACAGTTATGCATTTCATCTTTCCAATCTCCTTTTATGCTGCTCTATATTTTTATTATTCAGATTGATTTTATTTTGTATTATTGGCTCTAAATTTGCTATTTTTCTTTTTTAAGTCTGATTTTAAGTTTAATTTCTTTTTCCTTCCAAGGAAGCTTTTATAACACCACCATTTCTTTTTATGGAAATATGTCTAGCTTGTACCCTAACTATTTTCTGTTTGAATTGTCTGTGCACTGCATTGTTATTTCTTTCAAGTTTATCTGAGCTTTGGAGTTAGCCCTAGTGGCTGGAATAATACTAAACACCAAGGAAAATGGTTGTGATTGTCATTGCAGCACCAGGACATTGCAGCCAGAATTTCTCAGGATGGCATCTTTAGCTGAATCACCTCGGGCTGCTTCATCAATGTCCTTCCCTCTGTCATTAGTTAAGTAATGAGGCTGTTTGTTGATAATTCTACAATGTGCAGCTCCATCCCGCAAACCTTCTGATAATAAAACAGCCCATTGCCAGCCAGCAGCAGCAACTGGACAACATCCATACTTGGGCTGATAAATGGCAGCTACCATTCATGTCACATAATGACCATACAATGATCATGAGCAACAAGAAAAGACACAGCCATGTTCCCCTAAGCTTCAATGGCACCAACATTACTCATTGTCAACAACGTAGAGGTCACCGGTGACCAGTGCTTAACTGAACCAGCCATAGTGGCATCATGGCTACAAGAACAGAGCAGAGATTGTATACTCTTTGACAAGAAGCTTACGCTCTGATCCCTCAAAGCCTCTCTACCATTTACAATGCTCAACCCAAGCGTGTGATAGAATACTCATCACTTTTCTATATAGATGCAACTGGAACTAGGCTAAAGAAGCTCGATAGCGGCTTTAAACCAGTTCTGTTTTCATTAAGTCCTGCTGTAAGCAATATCCTGAGTCTTCTAAATTATTGGATTCAGTGGCATTGCATTCTTCATTAAATGAATAAGAAACTCTCCTCAAGAAGATTACTAAAATTTGAAGGAAACAAAGCCAAGTGGGTCACCCAAGATAAAATATTGATTACCAGCAATATGAGGCATTCAAAGCTGTTGCATATCTCTTCTTTAATCCTTTCACTGGCACAAACCTAAATATAAGTTTGAACAAACTTTTTCCAGGATAAGCATTAGCCTATATTTAGGTTTGCAATCTCAATTTTAATATCTGGACAATCAAAGATATTTCACAGCTGTGCACCATTATACCAATGAACACATGAAACAGAAGCCAGTCAATAGACTTTCAGGGAAAAGAAGATACTTCTCTGTGTTTCAAATCTCCAAAAATGTTCCTAGTTTTATTCCCTTGTCCACAGGAATCAGTTCTTTTTTACCTCAGTGAACTTAGCACTGAAGAACCTTTCAGTAAAGAGCATGGACCAGTGAAAATAGTTAAAATCGATGAAGTAGACACTAGACTTGATCTTTTATTATTTCTATCTCAAAAGACTTTGAAATTAGAGCTACAAGGTTCTGTGGTACACCATAAAGCAAAGACTTCAAGAATGTTGTTTATTTGTTTATGCCAGTCACAAAGGTAGATAAGCAGCAGGGCCCAGACTCAGGGCAAAGAGCACAGCAGCCACTGCCTTAGCATTTCCTGTAGCCCATTCTATGAGACAGGACAGAGGAAATACAGGGCCAGATTTGTGAAGAAAAAGTACTGGCCTGATTTTATACAATCCTCCAATTCACTCCCACTCAGAGCAATCAAGGTGTGATGTTGGTGAATAGAGGTCAAAGTTCAACAACATAGGCAAAGAGTAAGCTTGACCTTTCATGCCTACAAGGAGGCTTGGGCAAAAGTTTTGATCTGTTCATCAGTGCTTTCTGTGATTTATGGGATAAGGAAAACCTCACTATCCCTTGGGAAGTCTTTTATTACTTCTGCAAGCTCAATGTTATTGAACAAATTAAGCTAATGTCTTTCCTCTGTCAGAAACAATAATAAAGCTAAACAACTATTGTAGTTAAATAAACAAAAATAGCTATGTAAAAGAGCGAGTGACCAATTAGTTGTATATACAGAAATTTTAAAACTGTAGAAAGTTGCCATTAGTATACTTTCAATTACAATATAAGGTTCCAGATAAAAATACATAGTACTAGAGCAGACCTGCATTTCAAAAGTTGTTGATCATGACAGGTCGTGCATTTGTGTGACAAAGCTATCAGATGAGTTTTGAAGTTTAGACAAGCCATTTTATACAAGGCTATATCAAAGTGCACATGAGGAGGGAAAAAGAGGAAATGCAATGACCATTTTTTTAATAAATACTATACGGGAAATCAGCAATATTGCCTTCTAAAATCTGCTGTAACTATAATTATTACAATTATTTTGCAGTAGTCTATTCTGTAATGAATATTTATTTTGGTGTATTAATTCTAGTTTAGGAGTTAGCCATTTTTGCCCTTTACTTGCACCAGTTTTCTCTGTTGCACGTGTCCTCTTCCAAGAGAGTTCAATGGGCCTTGGGTGTCATCTGCTACCTTGCTGAAGTGAGCATTCTTCATGGGTGAACCTAGATAATGACTATAGACAGGGTATTTAACCATAGGGGCATGATAGCCAAACCTAGTACCATCGTCCTCTGATCTTGACATGTGCTTACTTCCAGCAGGGATTACTGCATTATGACTGGAAAGCATGCCAGATTTATACTTTTGTCATGTCTCAATGACAAGATCATGCGGGTGAAATTTGTCCAAGACAGCAGTACGAAATGGCCTCATAACAAATCAGTAATTAATTTTTCAGAGCGCCCGATCTTCTTTTCACTGATGTTCATACAACAATAGTTCAAACTCTTTTTGGGGATTCGTTTCCGAGTTTCACTGTTGCTTTTACTCGGTTTGAAATGAAAGATTTTGGCAATATTTCCCAAGTCAATGGAAAATAAAAACTTGTGCTGTGAAAAATCGACTGCCGAATCACTACGAGGCTGTTTTGTGCTGCTGGCATACACCAGTTTTGCCCCTAACCACCACCTCCCCCCGCAAGAGCCTGGAAATTATTATTTTTTTTTAATGAATACTTTATTCATTCATATCAAATTATTTAGTCAGCTATTTTAACAGAGGCATTAGTCCTCATGCCTCAAATAATTATTCTTTTTTTTAGAGAATAATCAAGACAGAATATTTGAATCTGCCAGGCTTAGAGTGACAAGAATGGCCATAGTCTAAGAGTTCCCAAGATTGCATGTGACATATGGCCTATCAGATGACAAAAATCATCTTGAATCATCTGCAAAGGCTTCTATTGTGGTGTGCTTTTTAGAGCAGGCTGGAATCCCACTCTACACTGAGCCTCAATTATAGCATTGGAAGCATTTTATAGCCAGATGCATATTTGTGGCTGCATTGTGGTTTTTTTGTCCTTGGACAAATTAATTGGCTTCTGTCGGAATTTTTACCTCAAGTCAGAAATAGGAAACAGTCCTGTACTTACAGACCTTGATTTTCCTTTCAAGAGACCACATTATCATTGGTCCATTCATTCGTGGGAAATATGCCACCTTTTTAAAGGTAGATTAGGACTTTCCCTCTCACACTTCATAACAAATGCACAAATAAAGACAACAGTAAGAAAACTCTCCCAACTTGCTTCCCATCTATTGACCTTGTTAGGAGTTTTATTCTCCGGAAATGACAACATTAGCACTTCGTATCAGATTGCTCTTCATATGTAAGGGAGCAAAACTGAATAAACATTTTGAAAGAATAAGGACCATCTCATGCAAAGACTAAACTGTTCAAATTGGGGATGTAGAGGCATAGCTGGACAAATATTTGCAACATTACTCCTAAATTGGCACTTCACCCGATAAATACACATAGAAACATGGAAACATTTATGAAATGGAAGGAGGCCATTTGGCCAGTAATGTCCATGCTGGCTGAGAAAGAGCTATCCAGTTAGGCATTGAATTCCAGACCCCCATCATCTTCTGGATGAAAAAATTACTCCTCAACTGATTACGTGAAATCTATGTCCTCTGGTTATTAACCTCTCTGCTAATGGAAATATGCTTTTCCTATCCATTCTAGCTAGACCCCTCATCATTTTACACACCTCAATTAAATTGCCTCTCAGCCTCCTCATTTCCAAAAAAAACCCCAATCTGTCCAATCTTTCCTCACAGCTAAATTTCTTCATTCCTGGCGACATCCGCGATAATCTCTGTACCCTCTCTCGTGCGTAAGCGTCCTTCCTGTAATGTGGTGACCAGATCTGTGCACAATACTCTAGCTGTGGTCTAACTAGTGTTTTATACAGTTCTGGCGTAACCTCCCTGCTCTTATACTCTAGGGTTCGGCCAATAAAGAAAAGTATCCCATTTGTCTTCTTGACCACCTTATCTACTTGTCCTGCTACCTTCAGGGACCTGTAGACATACACTCTAAGGTCCCTCTGACCCTCTACACTTTTCATAATCCTACTATTTATCGTGTAAACCCTTGCCTTTCATGTCCTTCCCAAATGCATTACCTCACACTTCTCTGAATTAACTCCATTTGCCACTTTTTGCCCACCTGACCGGTCTATTGATATCCTCCTGCAGTCTACAGCTTTCTTCCTCACTTTCAACCACACAGCCAATTTTTGTCTAATATACAAACTTCTTAATCATGCCTCCAACATTTAAGTCTAAATCATTGCTACATACCACAAAAAGCAAGGGGTCTAATACTAAGCCCTGTGGAACTCCACTATAAACAACCTCTCCATCACAAAAACACCCATCAACAATTACACTGTGTTTCCAAATCCTGACCCAATTTTAGAGGCAACTTGCCACTTTTCCTTGGATCCCATGAGCTTTTACTGATCAGTCTGCCATGTGTGACCTTTTCAAAAGACTTGCTAAAGTCCATGTAGACTACATCAAATGTGCTACCCTCATCGACCCTCTTGGTTACTTCCTCAAAAAATTAAAATCAAGTTAGTCAGAAAAGACCTTCCCTTAATAAATCCATGCTGATTGTCCTTGATTAATCTATGCCTCTCGAAATGGCAATTTATACCATCTATCAGATTTTTTTCCAATAATTTCACCGCACCCAAGGTTAGGCTGACTGACCTGTAATTAATTGGGCTATCCCTTCCTCCCTTTTAAGCAATGGTAAATGTTTAGCAGCCCCCCAATCCTCTGGCATTATGCCATTAGCCAGAGTGTTTTGAAAATAATGGTCAGAGCCTGGCCATTTCCTCCCTTGCTTCCTGTAACATCAGCAAAAAAGTATATTGTATTGCCCATAATGGGATTAACTCAGAGTTCTGAATATCTGGATGAGCAGTTGCAATGTCACTCAACTTGATATGAGGGAAATGACAAAAATATTTATTGTTTTGCTATGGTGCTGTGTACTGTGGGGAAAATTCTGTCATGCACTTAGGCATTATAGAGAAACCTCACAGAGAAAAATCAGACAGGGAAAATTCTGTCTACATAACAACGACATCCAATTTTCCATCCATTAATTCAATGGGCTACATAGGGAATTATTTAACACTCAAGTGCAAAAGAACACAATGCATTCTACGCATTTTAATGCTATGAAATAAAAAAATTTTACATTTATATAGTATCTTTCACGACCACCGGATGTCTAAAGCTCTTTACAGCCAGTGAAGTACTTTTGAAGCGTAGTCACTGTTTTAATGCAGGAAGCACGACAGCCAATTTGTGCACAACAATCTCCTACAAAAAGTAATGTGATAATGACCAGATAACCTGTTTTTGTGATGTTGATTGAGGGATAAATATTGGCCAAGACACCAGGGATAACTCCCCTGTGCTTCTTCAAAATAGTGCCATGGGATCTTTTACAATCACCTGAGAGGACAGATGACGCCAAGTTTCACATCTCATTCGAAAGACGGCACCTCCCACAGTGTAGCATTCCCTCAGTATTGCACTGGAATGTCAGCCTTAATTTTTGTGCTCAAGTCCTGGAGTAGGACTTGAACCCACAATTTTCTGACTCAGAGAGAGAATGCTACCAAGTAAGCCACGGCTGACTATAAAAGGAAAATGGATTAAAAAAAAAATTAAAATGTTGAACTTTTTTGAATTTTCATTTCTTCTTGTGAAAGGTTTGATTTATTCTGGGATAAGGTTGCATAGGGACTGATGCTCCTTTAACAAGCCAGCTTGCACTTACATAGTGCCTTGACAGAGAGCGTGGAATACAAAATGAATAAGATAAATAAAATAGATGAAACAAGGAATGAATACCAAACCACGATGGGAGAGTTATGATAGATGATTGAAAGCTTAGTCTAAATGGTAGGCTTTGAAAAGGTTTTAACAAAAGTAATAATTTACATTTACCACACACTGTGTCTCACATTACTCACATACTGATTCCCAAAATGTTATTTTCTGAAAGAAACTAATTAGCATTTGAATGAAACAATACCAACTATTTCCACTGCATCCCAAGAGAGTCTGTTCCATACATTGATCATTCACTCATTGAAATATTGGACTGGATTTTACCACGGAGATGGAGGTAGGTTTGGAGGAGGGCATGGCAGCAATTTTTCGCTACTGGCTGGCGTGCTGCTCTGCCGCCATGCTCCTCCCTTTAGCCTATTTTCAGGGAGGCGGCTTCTCAGGGGTGACGGCTACCTGTCCATCAGCAATGGGTGGCCAATTAAAGTGCCAACTGAGGGCAAGCTTCACACGCTGTCTGGATTTTCCACATGGCGGACGGGCCCCCCAAAGTGGCTGGAGCCCATAGCGGGAATGGTGGTGGCCTCTTGGCGGCAGGCCGGGGGGCCAGAGGCACGTCCTGCAAAGAAGCCCAGCATGGATCTGCAGGGCTGCGAGGACCACAAGGACCACAGCCATAGGCCATCCTGTGAGGGGGTCGGCCCTCTGCAATGATGGCCTGGCAGCTGTGGTCACAGTTCATTTTGTCGAATGTTCAATTCTTCAGGCGTGCCCGCTTCTCCTAGTGGAATTGCCAAGGTTCCAGATCTGCTGGCTCTCTGATTGGACCAGTAGCATCAGAGGACGACAAAAGCAGAGGTGGCCAATTCCAGGTCGCCTCCTGGAAGATTGATGAGCCAGTCTCAAAGCCGGCAAATATGGGCTCATGATCCCCATTTGGCCCCGACATCAGGGTCCCGAAGCCTGTGGGAAAATCCAGTGCATTATTTCCATAGGAAATCTTGGCCTGTGGGATTCTTTTTAACTGGCCACAATCAGATTATTAATATGTTTTCTTTATCAATGTTTACCCTGTGGAAATGTGTTCGTTCGTTGGTGTCATCTTCTTCTCAGTTGGTTGACTGCCATAGATCTCCACCTCTGTCTGTCTTGTGCTGTCCATACACATTCTGCATAGGTTAACTGCATCCAGTCCATTATATCTGTCATCCATTTTCTCCTCTAATTCCCTCTCCTACGTTTTCCATCGATCTTTGCTTCCAATTGTCTCTAACTTCTGCTCTCATGATGTGACCAAAGTATTGTAACTTTCTCTCTTTGATGTTTTGCACTAATTTCCTCTTTTCTCTAGCCATTTCCAGCACTTCCTCATTAAATAAGGCCAGGAGGACTAAGAGGAAGAGCAGGCAGGGAGATGTTGCGGAGCACAGCGGGACTGGTGGTCTGAAGTGCATTTGTTTCAATGCGAGAAGTATAACAGGTAAGGCAGATGAACTTAGAGCTTGGATTAGTACTTGGAAATATGATGTTGTTGCTATTACAGAGACTTGGTTGAGGGAAGGGCAGGATTGGCAGCTAAATGTTCCAGGATTTAGAAGCTTCAGGCGGGATAGAGGGGGATGTAAAAGGGGTGGGGGAGTTGCATTACTGGTTAAGGAGAATATCACAGAAGTACTGCGGAAGGACACCTCAGAGGGGTCATGCAGCGAGGCAATATGGGTGGAGCTCAGGAATAGGAAGGGTGCAGTCACGATGTTGGGGATTTACTACAGGCCTCCCAACAGCCAGCGGGAGGTAGAGGAGCAGATATGTAGACAGATTTTGGAAAGATGTAAAGGTAACAGGGTTGTGGTGGTGGGTGATTTTAACTTCCCCAATATTGACTGGGACTCACTTAGTGCTAGGGGCTTGGATGGGGCAGAATTTGTGAGGAGCATCCAGGAGGGCTTCTTGAAACAGTATGTAGATAGTCCAACTAGGGATGGGGCCATTCTGGACCTGATATTGGGGAATGAGCCCGGCCAGGTGGTCGAAATTTCAGTGGGGATGCATTTCGGGAACAGTGACCATAATTCCATAAGTTTTAAGGTACTTGTGGATAAGGATAAGAGTAGTCCTCAGGTGAAGGTGCTAAATTGGGGGAAGGCAAATTAGGCAGGAAGTGAAGAATTTAGATTGGGGGCGGCTGTTTGAGGGTAAATCAACATCTGACATGTGGGAGTCTTTCAAAGGTCAGCTGATTAGAATCCAGGACCAGCATGTTCCTGTGAGGAAGAAAGACAAGTTTGGCAAGTTTCGGGAAGCTTGAATAACACGGGATATTGTGAGCCTAGTCAAAAAGAAAAAGGAAGCATTTGTAAGGGCTGGAAGGCTAGGAACAGATGAAGCACTTGAGGAATATAAAGACAGTAGGAAGGAACTTAAGCAAGGAGTTAGGAGGGCTAAAAGGGGTCATGAAAAGTCATTGGCAAACAGAATTAAGGAAAATCCCAAGGCTTTTTATACATATATAAAGAGCAAGAGGGTAACCAGGGAAAGGGTTGGCCCACTCAAGGACAGAGATGGGAATCTATGTGTGGAGCCAGAGGAAATGGGCGAGGTGCTAAATGAGTACTTTGCATCAGTATTCACCAAAGAGAAGGACTTGCTGGGTGATGAGCCTAGGGAAGGGAGTGCAGATAGTCTCAGTCATCTCATTATCAAAAAGGAGGATGTCTTGGGTGTGTTGGGTGTCTTGCAAAGCATTAAGGTAGATAAGTCCCCATGGCCTGTTGGGATCTACCCTAGAATACTGAGGGAGGCAAGGGAAGAAATTGCTGTGGCCTTGACAGAAATCTTTGCATCCTCATTGGCTACAGGTGAGGTCCCAGAGGACTGGAGAATAGCCAATGTTGTTCCTTTGTTTAAAAATGGGTAGCAAGGATAATCCAGGAAATTATATGCCGGTGAGCCTTACCGTCAGTGGTAGGGAACCTATGAGAGAGGATTCTTCGGGACAGGATTTACTCCCATTTGGAAACAAATGGACTTATTAGCGAGAGGCAGCATGGTTTTGTGAAGGGGAGGTCGTGTCTCACTAATTTGATTGAGATTTTTGAGGAAGTGACGAAGATGATTGATGAAGGAAAGGCAGTGGATGTTATCTATATGGACTTCAGTAAAGCCTTTAACAAGGTCCCTCATGGCAGACTGGTACAAAAGGTGAAGTCACATGGGATCAGAGGTGAGCTGGCAAGATGGATACAGAACTGGCTCTGTCATAGAAGACAGATGGTAGCAGTGGAAGGGTGCTTTTCTGAATGGAGGGATGTGACTAGTGGTGTTCCGCAGGGATCAGTACTGGTACCTTTGCTGTTTGTAGTATATATAAATGGTTAGGAGGAAAATGTAGCTGGTCTGATTAGTAAGTTTACGGACAGTGATGAGAATTGTCAGAGGATACAGCAGGATATAGATCGATTGGAGACTTGGGCGGAGAAATGGCAGATGGAGTTTAATTCGGACAATTTGAGGTAATGCATTTTGGAAGGTCTAATGCAGGTGGGACGTATACAGTAAATGGCAGAACCCTTAGGAGTATTGACAGGCAGAGAGATCTGGGCGTACAGGTCCACAGGTCACTGAAAGCGGCAACGCAGGTGGATAAGGTAGTCAAGAAGGCATACGGTATGCTTGCCTTCATCGGTTGGGGCATAGAGTATAAAAATAGGCAAGTCATGCTGCAGCTGTACAGAACTTTAGTTAGGCCACACTTAGAATATTGCGTGCAATTCTGGTCGCCACACTACCAGAAGGACGTGGAGGCTTTGGAGAGGGTACAGAAGAGGTTTACCAGGATGTTGCCTGGTCTGGAGGGCATTAGCTATGAGGAGAGGTTGGATAAACTCGGATTGTTTTCACTGGAACGACGGAGGTGGAGGGGCGACATGATAGAGGTTTACAAAGTTATAAGCGGCATGGACAGAGTGGATAGTCAGAAGCTTTTTCCCAGGGTGGAAGAGTCAGTTACTAGGGGACATAGGTTTAAGGTGAGAGGGGCAAAGTTTAGAGGGGATGTGCAAGGCAAGTTCTTTACACAGAGGGTGGTGAGTGCCTGGAACATGTTGCCGGGGGAGGTGGTGGAAGCAGGTGCCATAGAGACGTTTAAGAGGCATCTTGACAAATACATGAATAGGATGGGAACAGAGGGATACGGACCCCGAAACTGCAGAAGGTTTTAGTTTAGGCAGGCATCAAGATCGGCGCAGGCTTGGAGGGCCGAATGGCCTGTTCCTGTGCTGTACTGTTTGCGGAAAATCCTTCGATATGTCCAAATCTCAAATGCATTCTGCTTATTAACAATGTCTTAATTTGTTGCCCACGTCTCCGAGGGATATAACATAGGGTGTATGGTGGAGTATGTGAGGAGTAGTTCCTTTGTACCCTCGTCAGCTGGTCTCCCACTGCTGTGTAAGGGGCTGGTAGTGCACACCAGCGGGCACACCTGGGACCTCGCTTCGGCTGGCATGCTGGACTAAGTGAGGGGGAACAGCAAATACACAAGGTGCTGTAGAAGGGGTGCCACCTTTTTTAAGTGCACAAAGATGGACCTGTGGAAGAACATACTAAGGAATCAGTGAAATATGTCAATTAACTTATTCTGAGTAAAAAAATCAATAATTCAGGAATACACTAACACTGTTCTTTCAGCAATATGTCTCCATCACTACAGTCTGATAGACAGTTCTACAGAAGGGAAATTTTAGTTGGATTTATATGTCAATATTTGTCGGAATAACTTATAGGTATCTTTGTTAAGTTGTATTGATGTCAGTAAATACTGCAACATGACATACTAAAAATGCACATCACTTATTCTATATGTAAATACCTATGTTCAATCACTTGCAGAGAATCTGAAAAACTCATCAGCAATATTGGATAAACCGAGGGTCCCCTCTACCAGAATGGGCGATTGATCTCCCAAAAGCTCTTGCTGGTGACTTGGGAGAAATGGTCCTTGTGTTCACGGCCAGTGCATGATGCTGCACCCTGAGTGTCATGGCTTGCAACTAAGTCATGTTATCTGAGCCATGCTGGCCTCCCAGCTATTCAGAATGCTACAGCTATTCATTTCTGGTTGTGAGGATGAAATTGGGGCCAATGAAAATTCCTGAAAAGTCCTGAAACTGCATAAGAATAGTTTTGATCTCATCTTTTACAATGAAGCCTTTCACATCTTGCATGAATTTCCCCAGTACTACCCATTTAGTGTTACAGGCAGCAGTCAATTTCTTCATATTACATGCCTCCATGTGGACAGAGAACAATACAAACTCCAGGAATACGTCAAATCAGAGCTGACAAGCCTAAATCAATGACCCAATATACACCAACTCTCCCGATTTTCATTTCCATTAACTTCTTGCATTGCTTGTGTACCAATGAGATCGGTGTGCATCTGAAAGGTCATGGGCATTAAATGTACCGTCTTCTCTGTGTTTTTCTTCACTTTCTCCCAATGGTCCTTCTCCTCTTTCTTTTCCTCTCCTTTTCTTTCTTTTCCTTCTTCTCTTTCTCCTTCTCCTCCACCTCCTTTTCTTTCTCCTCCTCCCTTCTTCCTTTTACATAGGAACATAGGAGCGGGAGTAGGCCATTCAGCCCATCGAGCCTGCTCCACCACTCAGTACGATCATGGCTTGTCATCCACTTCAATGCCTTTTTCCTACATATCCTTTTACATCACTGGAATTTAGAAATCTGTCAATCTCTGCTTTAAACATACTCAATGACTGAGCTTCCACAGCCCTCTGGAGTACAAAATTCCAAAGATTCACAACCCTCTGAATCAAGAAATTTCTCCTCATCTTAGTCCTTAGTGGCTGCTCCGTTATTTTGAAATTATGTCCCCTGGTTCTAGACTCCCCAACCAGCTGAAACATCTTAGCTGCATCTACCCCGTCTATCCCTTTAAATATTTTGTAAGTCTAAATGAGATCACCTCTCATTCTTCGAAACTCTAAAGACATACAGGCCCAGTTTCCCCAATCTCTCTTCACAGTCCTGCCATCCCGGGAACAAGTCTGGTGAACCTTCGTTGCACTCCCTCGATGGCAAAAATATCCTTCCTAAGATACGGGGGACCAAAACTGCACACAGTACTCCAGGTGCGGTTTAATCAAGGTTCTATATAATTGAAACAAGGCTTCACTACTCCTGTACTCAAATCCTCTTGCGATAAAGGCGAACATACCATTAGCCTTCCTAATTGCTTGCTGCACCTGCATGTTAGCTTTCAATGACTTATTGACATGAACACCCAGGTCCCTTTCTACACTTTCTAATCTCTTAACATTTAAGAAATACTCTGCACATCTATTCCTCCTACCAAAGTGGATAACTTCATATTTTTCCATATTATATTCCATTCTACCATGATGTTGGCCTTTCACTAAGTCTGTCAAAATCCCCTTGAAGCTGCTTTGCACCTTCCTCACAACACACATTCCCACCTAGTTTTGTGTCATCCGCGAACTTGAAAACATTACATTTGGTCCCCACATCCAAATCATTGATATATATTGTGAACAGCTGGGGCCTAAGTACTGATCCTTGCGGTACCCCACTATTCTTCCTCTTCCCTTCCCTTTCTCCTCCTTCTTCTACTGCTCCTTATCCTCCTTCTTCTCTTTCTCCTCCTTCTCTTTCGACCCTTTCTCCTCTTTCTTCTCCTTGTCCTGCTTTTTCGCTTTTTCCTCCTTCTCTTTCTCCTCCTTCTCCTCTTCCTCCTCCCCTTTCTTCTCCTACTTGTCTTTCTTCTCCTCCTTCTACTTCTCAAACTGGGCCACCATGAGAGTGTTTGCGCTGATTTTGAGTAATGAGTCGAAGCATGCTCAGACTGCCTTTTGTACACTTGCAGGATAATTTACTGCAAGGTGAAAGAGGTGTAATTAATTTCCCTGCAAGTGAATCATGAAAGGGGAAATACAGTTTTGAAAATAATAAATGGAGCAGTCCTTATGGGGAAACAAGTCCAAACATTATAGTGAAAATGCAAAGGAAGTGATTATAAAAAATTGGGAATTGTTATATTTTGGCAATGCACCACAATTTTTGAAATACATAAAGTCACATGTGACTATAATGGGTTTTGAAAGTATGGCGCTCAATGTTATGTTCAGCTGTAACTACTGATAAAATGTATTGTGAAATTATTGTAAAAGGTGTGCATATAACAATATTATTTGGCACCAAAGGATTGAACCACTTTTCAAGTTTTATTTTAAAGTTGAAAGCTGTCACTCTCAAGAAATAAGGTTGTTTTGAATTGCTGCTTCTCATTCTGACAAGATCTATAAATCATGAGTGGAATATGATTTGCTGTAATTTAACACTTGCGTGACATAAAAGTGTTCATAATTTGAAAATTAAATGTCTTTCTTTGTTCCTTTAAGAACCACGCAGCTGAAAACTCCATGGGGCCAAGGCAGGGGCGTTCGACATAACACTGATTCTGGAGTGTGCTGGCATTTTAATTAAACCGCTGACTGAAAGCTGGGAGGTTTACTCTGATGGAAAAATAGGGTCATTTTGAAGGCAAAAGGATAGCTGTTGTAGGGAATGGAAATGTAGCACTACTGCAGCAGCACATGTTATGCTGAGGATGGCAAGCACAGTAGATGGTGTTTTGTATTGCCTTTGAAGCTACTTTTATTTTAGGTTGAAGTGGGTGCCAGGGATGCCTTAGAGTAATCTTGCTGGGGTTTGCTGTGGCCTAATGAATCTGCCAAGTTTACACTGAGGTTGTCACCAGCTGAATGAGGCATGTACATTGGGAGTCAATGGCCATTATATCCTACTAAGCCAAATATAAGAGTAACTTAACTTGAGCTGACCTGGCCTGAGCATGCTTATTGCTGACACTGAGGGGCAGATTTTGACTTTGTGCGGTAAAATGATAGTGAGTCAGCAGCCTGCTTTACATCTCTCGCAATTATTATTTCTGTTGACTTCAATCGGGAGAGATGTAAAACAGACTGTCGGTCATTATCACACATTTTGCACAAGCCCATAAAGTCAGGATCTACCTTGAGCGCTTAAAACTAGGAAAATGTTAAACTTCCCTGGTGCTAACATCCCTCAGCTTAACAAGCACAAAAAAACCAAGTAGAATAGACACAGTCTAAGTCATGCCTATTGATAAAGCAATATTGTAATGATGAAGACAGACCCGTGACCACCAACATGCATGAAGATTTTCTTTGTGTCTGTGTATAGCAAAATCCTAAATGTGCTTATTAGGAAAAGGTTTATGATTTTGCTGCAGTTAATGCACAGAGAAAATTTTCATCCCATGTTCGATGCTTTTAGTTAATTCACATGGGAATTGTTTTCTTTAACTTCCAGGTTTTACAAAATGGTGCAGTCCCTTTAGTCAAAAAAGGTTGTCTCAATGATTCCAATGGCATTTTCCTTTGATATTTAAATTGAAACGCTATACAATATGCATGTTTGGTTTAAATGTTAAAACTAAGCAAAGTTCGGGCTGGTTGCATTCAATTCAGCGGATATATTTTCTTGCACAATGACACCGGGTTCGATTCTGGGTACTGCCTGTGTGGAGTTTGCAAGTTCTCCCTGTGTCTGCGTGGGTTTCCTCCGGGTGCTCCGGTTTCCTCCCACATGCCAAAGACTTGCAGGTTGATAGGTTAATTGGCCATTATAAATTGCCCCTAGTATAGGTAGGTGGTAGGGGAATATATAGGGACAGGTGGGGATGTGGTAGGAATATGGGATTAGTGTAGGATTAGTATAAATGGGTGGTTGATGGTCGGCACAGACTCGGTGGGCCGAAGGGCCTGTTTCCGTGCTGTATCTCTAAACTAAACTAAACTATCATTGCTTCCTGTCAGCAATATTGGCAGTTGTAATGCTCAAAAAATGTGGCGACAGGTGTTTTACTCACAGTTTGAGTGCCTGAAACTTTATCAAAAATCTATCAAAATTCCCTGAATCTATCCATTTAATAGACAACCAATGCCATCATGTCCACTTTGAGGTCTGTTTAATAAATACTGCAATTTCCACTTTAGCTAATCAATTTCTGTCAAGTTCTTAACAAGACACAAGATGGTTTTGAAAAATCCTCATCCAAGAAAATTGCTTCTGGAGTTATGATGTGTAACATTGGTCAAAGTGCAGAAATATTTACCAGTGGAAAACACAGTACATCACAACTATTTTACAAAGAGTTAGGTACCTAATTAAAAGATCGTTTGATGATAGAAATATCCAGATTGATTAAGGTTTGTAAAAAAACATTAAAAATGTAAAAAGTTCACTTGGTTGCCATTTCAAAAGACCCTGAAATTCCTGGGGCTCCAGAGGAAGTAAGTCCCATTTAAGCTGGTGAGTGGGAGCGGAGCAAGGAATATAGGTCATAATCTGCCTCTGTTTTGATTTTGTTCCATTTAGACCAGGCTGTTATATTTTGGGTAGCGGGCGTGTAGGTTTATCTTCCATCTGTCCTCCCCGCTCATCAGACACACCATACCATACATACCATACAAATTAGGAGCAGAAGCAAGCCATTCAGCCCATCGAGCCTGCTCTGCCATTCAACAAGATCATGGCTGATCTGTTTCTGTTTCAAATTCCACACTCCTATCTACTACCGATAATCTTTGATTCCCTTGCCTAACAAGAATCTATCTACCTCCGCCTTAAAAATATTCAATGATCCCACCTCCACCACCTTCTGAGGCAGAGAATTCCAAAGTTGCACAACCTCTGACAGAAAAAAATTCTCCTTGTCTCTGTCCTAAAAGGGCGACTCTTAATTTTCAAACCGTGCCCCCTAGTTCTGGACTCACCCAAATGAGGAAACATCGTTTCCACATTCACCAAGTCTCCCTTCACTCTTCTAAACTCCAGTGGAAACAATCCCAGTCTGTCCAACCTTTCCTCATAAGACAACCCATTCATTCCAGGGAGGGGACAATGAGGAAATTTCTGTACTTGCCCTGGAAATTCCTCCCTTTACATCCTTGAAAGACCTGATTGGAACTCATGCTAGATCTGACCTGCTATGAGGCCATTTGAGTCTTTCCAGAGGCCCCAAATCTTCACTAGAGTAGGCTAATCAAGCCCAGAAGGATCTAGACACATTTTCTATCATTGTATGGCTCCAGCAGAGGGCAACAGAATAAAAAACGTTTTGGGCCTTTTTGGATCTTGGGAGGACTCCACACAGCCACAAAAGGGTGAATCTTAATCTTAAAAGGGCTTGACAGGGCAGACAGTAGTGGTTGTTTCTTTTGGGCAGGGGAATCTAGAGGATAAGGTGACAATCACTTAGGACTGATATGAGGAGAATTTTTTTCACTCAGAGGGCTGTGAATCTTTGGAATTCTATACCCTAGAGAATTGTGCATGCTCCATCGTTGAGTATATTCGAGACTGAGATTGATAGATCTCAGAGAATCAAGGGATATAGAGGCTGGGCAGGAAAGTGGAGTTGAGGCAGAAGATCAGCCATGATTGTATTGATTGGTACAGCAGACTCGAGGGGCTGTATGGTCTACTTCTGCTCCTATGTTATGTTCTAATACTCTTAATACTGCTGATGTACCCTTGCTATGCAAATTATTCCATTTCTCGAATTTGGGACAGGGTCTCTGGCCTTGATTGAGGGCAGGCAGAGGCTCCACTCTACTACTAGCAGAGCAGGGCCCCAGAAATTTCCAGGCTTATGACCTCAAATCATTTTGTTTCTTTTATTAACCATAATTTGTTTTAGGTGAGATACAAGAGCAGCTTGACATAGTTTTGGGCTGTTCGCTCTCTCCTTGCATTTCAGGTGTTCTTCGGTCAGCCCTGGCAACACATTATTAAATCCAATCATGACTTCAAGCCAATTTGCGTCACAACATTTCTTACCCACATATAGAAGGTAAGTACGGCATCTCTGCTGGAGACGTACATCTCAATTTTTAAAATTGTATTTCTAGGAAGTAAAACTTTT
The DNA here is from genome assembly GCF_036365525.1 of Heterodontus francisci. Taxonomy (NCBI): domain Eukaryota; kingdom Metazoa; phylum Chordata; class Chondrichthyes; order Heterodontiformes; family Heterodontidae; genus Heterodontus; species Heterodontus francisci. The sequence goes on along the minus strand of NC_090384.1, from coordinate 81,002,222 downwards.
GTATACAGAAATTTACATTGGAAAGAATTTGGACATGGATATATATGTTGGATAACATGGGTATCTATGGGTAAATGACACTAGTCATAAGCACATACCTGTCAATATCATAGAGTCATAGAGTCATAGAGTTATACAGCACAGAAACAGGCCCTTCGGCCCATCCGATCAGTGCAGGCCATCATGCACCTATCTATTCTAATCCCATTTTCCAGCACTTGGCCCGTAGACTTGTATGCTATGTGATTTCAAGTGCTCATCTAAATACTTCTTAAATGTTGTGAGGGTTCCAGCCTCTACCACCCCTTAAGGTTGTGTATTCCAGATTCCAACCACTCTCTGGGTGAAAATTTTTTCCTCAAATCCCCTCTAAACCTCCTGCCCCTTACCTTAAATCTATGCCACCTGGTTATTGATCCCTCCACTAAAACAAACAGTTTCTTCCTATCTATCCTATCAATGCCCCTCATAATTTTGTATACCTCAATCAGGTCCCCCCTCAGCCTTTTCTGCTCTAAGGAAAACAACCTTAGCCTATCCAGTCTCTCTTCATAGCTGAAATGCTCCAGCCCAGGCAACATCCTGGTGAATCTCCTCTGCACCCTCTCCAGTGCAATCACATCCTTCCTATAGTGCGGTGACCAGAACTGTACACAGTACACCAGCTGTGGCCTAACTAGCGTTTTATACAGCTCCATCATAACCTCCCTGCTCTTAAATTCTATGCCTCGGCTAATAAAGGCAAGTATCCCATATGCCTTCCTAACCATGCCTTCTACCTGTGCTGCTGCCTTCAGTGATCTATGGACAAGTACACCAAGGTCCCTCTGACCCTCTGTACTTCCTAGGGTCCTACCATCCATTATATATTCCCTTGCCTTGTTAGTCCTCCCAAAATGCATCACTTCACACTTCTCAGGATTAAATTCCATTTACCACTGCTCCACCCATCTTACCAGCCCATCTATATTGTCCTGTAATCTAAGGCTTTCCTCCTCACTATTTACGACACCACCAATTTTTGTGTCATCTGCGAACTTACTGATCATACCTCCTATATTCACGTCTAAATCATTAATGTACACTACAAACAGCAAGGGTCCCACACTGATCTCTGCGGTACACCACTGGTCACAGGCTTCCACTCGCAAAAACAATCCCCCACCATCACCCTCTGCCTCCCGCCACTAAGCCAATCTTGGATCCAATTTGCCAAGTTGCCCTGGATTCTATGGGCTCTTACCCTCTTAACCAATCTCCCATGCGGGACCTTATCAAAAGCCTTACTGAAATTCATGTAGACTACATCAACTGCCTTACCCTCATCTACACATCTAGTCACCTCCTCGAAAAATTCAATCAATTTTTCCAATAGTTTCTCTACCACTGATGTTAGACTCACTGGTCTGTAATTACCTGGTTTATCCTTGCTACCCTTCTTGAATAATGGTACCACAATCGCTGTCCTCCAGTCCATCTCCTGTGGCCAGAGAGGATTTGAAAATTTGTGGCAAAGCCCCTGCTATCTCCTCCCTTGCCTCACATAACAGCCTGGGTTACATCTCATCTGGGCCTGGGGATTTATCCACTTTGAAGCCCGCTAAAACAGCTAATACTTCCTCCCTTTCAATGCTAATTTGTTCAAGTATATCACAATCCCCAACCCTGATCTCTACACCTACATTGTTCTTCTCCATAGTGAACAAAGATGGAAAGTAATCATTTAAACCTCACCTATGTTCTCCAGCTCCACATACAGATTGTCACTTTGGTCCCTAATGTGCCCTACTCTTTCCTGGTTATCCTCTTGCCCTTAATATACATAAAACGCCTTGGAATTTCCTTTATCTTGCCCACCAGTGTTTTTTTATGTCCCCACTTCGCTCTCCTAATTATTTTTTTTAAGTACCCCCCTACACTTTCTATACTCCTCTAGTGCCTCCGCTGTTTTTGGCACTTTGAATCTGCCATAAGACGCCTTTTATTTCCTGATCAAATCCTCTATATATCCCTTGGCATCCAGGGTTCCCTAGACTTGTTGGTCCTACCCTTCACCTTTACTGGAACATGTAGGCCCTGAACTCTCATTATTTCCTTTTGAATGACTCCCACTGGTCTGACGTAAAGTCTCCTACAAGTAGCTGCTCCCAGTCCACTTTGGCCAGATCCTGTTTTATCATATTGAAATTGGCCTTCCCTCAATTCAGTACTTTTATTTCTGGTCCATCTTTGTCCTTTTCCATAACTACCATGTCTTCCCTGGCCTACAGCAGTTTTGGTTCCTGTTACAGAAATTTTGTTAAATTCATTCATAATAATTCTTTATGATGCATGTCATATACTGCAAGATGCAGGCAATAATTTCAGATTGTTTGGTCTATGTTGGGGAACATGGAAAAAATACCATTCGTTATTTTCGGTATGATATTTTGAGCATTTGGATTTTGGACTGCAGAGAATTAGTCGATATATTGAATTTGAACTCTAAGTTTGAATTCATCCAAAACCTTAACATATGAAAAGTTGGTTGGGGCAATTTTCACTTTGAGCTCTTGAGAACCTTTATACAACCCACCTGAATTTTCCATTCCATTGACGTCAATGGAATCTAATGAATGGCTAATCTTCTCCTGCCTGTTTTCTGCCCCCATCATTAGTTAAAATCAATCCTTTCAAATAAGCCCTATTGTAAAGCTGTTATTGTTAAACCAGTGTGGTTGGATAGCTTTGCAATTTACATCATTATCTCACTATTTAAAATATTAATCTGTTCATAAATTAAGTAATAGCCAGTATGCCATATTATTTTACAATATTTTTGCTAGCATACTTTATACCAGTGTCTTTAATATATACAGTACAGAGTAAACCAGTGTTATTAAATCATGTTATATAAGTGTAACGTGTACAGTAGCAGAGTGATCTCTTTCTAAACATGTCTGCTCCTAGGCATGAAACTTCTCATAACAACACCCTGCAAAACAGCTGAAACGATATAACATAGGAATGTGTTTTTCATCCTCTTTCTTTAAAATCCTACTTTACTCAGTCATCCTTAGGTTCATATTCCCCAGGGTGACAAATTGGTGCGTGCATTGTTAACCGCAGAGGTGCTTTTGTGGTTTATTGATAAAACAAAAAGAGCAATTAACCTGAGGCTAAAATGAACACAAGCAAATGCAGAAAGAAATCCAAAAGGAAACATCAGTCTCCACTCCACACAATACAACAGACTCAAACCAGATTTGAATAATTAATGTTCCAGAGAAATGTATTGGGCGGTTTATTGAAATCAAATGTAGAGGTGTGAATCAAGGAGATAAAAAAAACTCATTAAGATCTGTAATGACATTATTGAAATTTTCAAAACAACAAGAAATAATATATTGTTATTAGGTCTTTGATTCTGTTCTCACATAATCAATAATGTGAGTCCTTTGATCTCAAGGAATGTGTCAAGGTTCGAAGGCTAGGCCTCACAAAGGAGAAGCAGTAGCCAGGCACAGCATTAGGATGGCAACCTATGCAATTGCATAGAGCTCCAAGACAGTCTAGGGGCCCCAAGTAGATCTGACACCAGATAGATTAAGTAATATTTATTATCATTGTCTACTAAAATGTAGGGGACCAACATTTAAAAAAAAAATTTGTTTGGGGGATGTGGGCATCGTTGCCTAGGCCACCATTTGTTGCCCATCCCTAATTGCCCTTGAACTGAGTGGCTTGTTGGGCCATTTCAGAGGGCATTTAAGAGTCAACCACATTGCTGTGGGTCTGGAGTCACATGTAGGCCAGATCAGGTAAGGACAGCAGATTTCCTTCCCTAAAGGACATTAGTGCACCAGATGGGTTTTTACAACAATTGACAATGGTTTAATGGTCATCATTAGACTAGCTTTTTATTCCATATTTTTATTAAATTCAAATTTCACCATCTGCCATGGTGGGATTCGAACCCATGTCCCCAGAGAATTAGCCTGGACTCTGGATTACTAATCCAGTGGCATTAGCACTATGCCACTGCCTCCCCCATTTGCACATTTGTATGGGGCTCTGTGTGAAGCAAATACCACCCCTAGCAGCAGCACATGCTGGCAAGATAGAGCAGTATTGCTAAAGATTTATATTTATCCTCATTGGACTGCGTGAACATATAATTATAGAGGGAGACAAGATTCTCTGCCATCAACTATAAATTGTCTCTTATTCTGTGATGACAAGTATTTCTGTTATTTCTATGAGCCTCAGAGGATCAAAGTTGAAGAACTCTTGTGTTGTCATGAACAGAAGAAACCACATGACTCTGTTCATGGCATAACATTACTTTATCTTTCACTCTTCATGAGCACCTGTTATGATGTAACAACTGGAACAAATAATTTTACAGCTCAAAGATTGAATAATTATTTCTATGTGTCATTTTCAAAGTCAGACTCAGTAACATTTATTTTTCCTTAACATGACAGCCCCTCACTTAGAACTTTAAAGAATTGGCTTTTGTGACCTAAGACAGGCTACAGGGCCACCAGTAATCCAAAAGGAATTTACTACGGCAATTTGTTACCAGGAAAACTACAGCTAAAGCATCACAGAACTCTGTGGCAGTTCATAAAGGAAAGCAGAGCTGTCACAAAGAAGGAGCTCTGCAGCGTGCACTTTTTAAAAAATATGCCCTGCTGTGATGAGTCCTACTTTTTGTCCCCTTTCCATGCGGATTACACTTGGCCTTTGTGGAACCGTAATAGATCCATCTTAAAATGTGTCACAGCTGTGAAAACGTTATTTGGGCCAGTTGTGAAAAATGGAGAAGAAAGTTAGATAAATGTCTAGCTAAGAATGGGATTGAAGGCTGTAGAAGCAAGTGGGGGCTGTAATAACCAAATACTCCAGGGAATACGATGTTTCCAGTTGTGCATAGAAATGCCAACTGCAGATTAGATTGGTTAGATTTGGATAATGGATATTGTGTAATTTTTGGTGACTGTCTTTGAGGATTGGAGAGAATTTGTAGTACCCTCCCTCAGATGATCAAATAACCAGGTGCAATCCATTATAGGGTGGTATTTATAATGTGTTCTTAAGAACACAAGAACATAAGAAATAGGCCCTCGAGCCTTCTTTGCCATTCATTAAGATCATGGCTGACCTTTGACTTCAGCTCCACTTTCCCAACCTATCCCCATATCTGTTGACTCCCATAGAGGCAGGGTTTTTGTTTTCACGTCAAGACCCCGATGCCGGGATCAAATGTGGGTCTCGACCTCGCACCATGTCGGAAATAAGTCAGCTGACACAATCTTCCAAGGAATGGCCAATTAATAGCCGAAGGGCACGCTCGCTTTCCAATTAAGGACAGCGGACAGGCTCCTGATGCTAGAGGGCCGATAGGAGGCCCTCCAACACAGAAAGAGCATCAGCCTGCTGATGTAGGTAAGGGAGAGAGAGGGAGCTTCAGATGAAGGTGCCCTCTCAGCACTTTTAAAAGTGTTGAAAATAGAACTGGCAACAGGTGCCAGACTACCATCTTTCTGCACCGGCAGTGACGGGGGAGGGGTGTGATGAGTGGGTCTTCAACTTATTCTCGAGCACTGGCCCCCCCAGTCTGCCTCCAGCAGGCCATCTCCTTTCACTGGCTGTGATTCGGCCTCCACGCGGGGCCTGCCTGCCAACTGGGAATTTCCAGTCGATGTGGGAGAGGGACCTATTGCTTCAACTGGCAACCCATTTTTTGCGACCTGGCCTCCTTGAAAATGGCACAGAGGAGGGAAGATGCTAGCAAACTGGCATGCTGCACTCCCACAGCAATATTTCTGCCTGGTCTTCTCCGGTTCTGTTTCTGCGGCCATTTGATGAAAGGTCATCGACGTGAAAAGTTACCTATGTTTCTCTCTCCACAGATGCTGCCTGACTTACTGAATATTTCCAGCATTTACTATTTTTATTAGAATTGATCATTATGTCTCCCACAGAGGGTTAATTCAGTTCCAATCTTCCATCAGCAGACAAGTCTCCTCAGTAGCAACTCAGCCTCAAAGAAACCCTGCTTATCTCTTTAAGCAGAAGCATTGCTAGTTGGTCAACAACAACAACAACTTGCCTTTCAAAACACCTTTAATGTACATCGCAAGATGCTTAGCTCATTGAGCAGCCAAACATTGGCTTTAGTCCTTACTAGAGAACAGCAAGAATGAGGAACTCATCATGAACAGAATGGTGAGCAAGACAACTCACCATAAAATGTGTGTGTGCATTGCTACTATCCACCTACCCACAGAATAGGCAATTCACAATACCATCAAATGCTTGTTCCACCAGTTCAAAGTGTACACCTTTAGCAGCAGCTGCTTAACTCTGTAATCCAATCCCTATGTATGAGCACTTGTTATTATACTTGGCCTCCATCACCAGCAGGTGTTTTCCTAAGTTTCAGAGTTCTCTCATCAGCCAGACAATGGGTTTCTGCCATCAATATAGTGTCTTTGCAGGACACTTACAACAGACCAACCATCTTCGTGCTGTAGATGTCCGAATCCAATGCCACATAGCACACTTGCCTGTCACTAAGTGCTTAATCCAGGGCCTCATCTGGGGCTTTGGCAAAAAAGGAAAGTGCCTGTTGTGTGGCTGCCCCTTCAGCATTCTCAGTAACAGAATGGTGTAGGCCAAAGCCTTCTCTGCAAGCCATTTCCCCTTGCTGCCACAAATTCACTTCACTATTAAGTTCTGGATCTTACACATGGCAAAGGAAATATGTCTGTTACATGCCTCAGTGCTCTGAACCATGAAGAAGAACTGTTTGGACAGATGTCTTTTATGCTATAAACTTAACCTCTACTGGGACCTGGCCATCATTGAAACAAGATAAGAAAACCCAAAACTTCCTTCATCTATTCTCAGCATGTTCTAGTGCGTCTGCGAGAGCATTACATGAAGTGTATCTTTGAATCAAACTAGTCATTGGTGATATCTCTATGCTCAAGAATTAAGGATGAAAATTGTCTAGGGTTCGCACTCCTGATCGCCATTCAGTAGTCCACACTGAAAGAGAGTGTGTGTAGGATAGCATCTGGCTGTGATGGTTTCATTGTTGAATAGTCTACTCACAGTATTATCAAATCTCAAAGATGCATAGTGGTTATGTGGACAAGATACCAGAGGGTGCCTAAAACCTTTGTGAGTACACTCCAGCAAACAGTCAATGCTTTGAGAAGAGGGGAGGAGAGAAAATAGTCTATCAATTAGGAATATAGGAACATAGGAACAAGAGTAGGCTATTGAGCCCCTCAAGCCTGTTCCGCCATTCAATGAGACCATGGCTGATGTCCTCATTGCTTCTCTCTGAATAAACAATATATTAATTTGCTTTCCACTGCCAGATTTACCATTGTTAACAACCAAAATAACTTTTCCCTTTTATTTTATTTTTGGCCAGATTTTCATCTAATTTTGTTTCTCTCTTATTCCTGCTGATCTCCAATATATACCAGGCCTGAGCAAGCAGTAAATCGCATCAAACCTACAAAGTACTTACAGATTTTAAATACTAAGATTCAAATTCTGGGCCAAGGATTTGTCTTTGGGCCAAGCCACAGATTTCAGATCTTGGCCAACATAAGTTCTATATTTGGTTACTAATGCCACCCTCATTCATCCGCTACTAAAGTGGAGACATATTAAACCAGTTACTCGCTCTCTCTTCCTCTCTCACTGTCTTGTATAAAAAATTTAAACTTCACTGAAACTCAAGGCGAGATTTCAGCATTTCATTTTATGTTTTGTCTCAGTCTGCTTCTCAGTGTGGAAATATGGAACAGATCTTTCCATCAGCCTATGCATCTGAATTATAAAGCTTTGTTCATGACAGCTGGAATTGCACTGCAAAATGTATCACAGATAGTACAACATGGCAGTAATTTTAAAAAAATTATTCTAACTTGGTTTATGATTCAAAGCAACAATTTTGCAGTCTTTGTGCTGAAGAAATGGGTTCAATGCTCAATCAGTATCAAAGTTTGGCTATTAGTCATCCTAGAGACTTATCCAGAGTGTGGAAATTTCTATTTTTTCCCGATATGTGTGCGATACACCAGAGTGTATTACATGATAGAAACTATATAGAATCATACAGCTCAGAGGAGGCCATTCAGTCCAACGTGCCTGTGCCGACTCTGAATAAAGCTTCTAATTAGTTTCACTCCCCTGCTTTTCCCCCATAGCCTTGCAAATTTTGCCTTTTTATGTACATATCCCATTCCCTTTTCTGCAATGTCTGCAAAGGTCAGTTATTGGGACAGTAGCCCTGCACTAACTCAAACAGATTTCAACAGCACATGATCATGATTAAGAAGGATAGAAGGACAATGTTTCCATCTTTCCTCATGAACAAATGTATTAATACTAGCAAAATTCCTGAAGAACAAGAGCGGGCCTATCATCTTTCAAGTACTGTCAGTTTAATTCAACAGAAAAGCCTGCTCTTTGGAGAAAACAGCTGGCCCACTGCAATGTATAAGCAGGTGCAGAACACTTGTGGAGCTCCCTCAGATCTCAATCACCTATCAAAACAAGGGATGTGATAGGGATTTGGCCATCTAAGTTATGAGCAATAACTTTAGTTTTACCTTCAGGTTGTTTGAATGTCAGCCAGACATTTTTCAAAGGGAGATACAGCAATGAAAGTTTGTTGAAATATCGTGAGGACCCTCTGGAAATCGGAATTCTGGTAATATATTTGTAACAACAGAATCCTTCCTTCTTTAGCTGGGCAAGGAAACTTAAATATTGGGTAAGACACTGCAGAATATTTGGTTTCATTCATGAATTACAGTGCTTCAAAACTGTCAGCTGGTTGATCAAAACTGTTTAGCTCCTCAGCAGTGTAGTGTGTTTATTGAAATACTTTGGTTACAGTAGCCAATTTAGACGTTAACTATTGTTTCTATGTTTGATTGACATTTTAAAAATGGTTTTGCCAAGTTACTTCATGTTAGGGTCTTGTGACATCCTGCCAGCTTTTTGAAACACTTGAACAACATCTGGAGCAACCCAGGTTGTTTCCAATAGTAACTTGTTTCTTATAACATCGCCTTCAACAGTACTATTATGAAAGGGCACGGTCAGCAGTTTAGCCTCTCCTTTAAGCGGCCCATTTAAACTTGCATGAAAGCTGACACAATAATGTGGTGCACCTTAATGTGATATTAGCAGCTTCGCAAACTTCATATTTCTGTTTTGCAAAACAAGTATTTGGGATGATACTAGACATTTAATTCAAATTTACTTTTTGTTCTGGACAGATAGGCATCTTGGAAAAAAGTAAATAAATTAAAGCCCAAGATCTATATCATCCCAAAAAAAAATGTCTAAGGGGTAAATTATAACTAAAAATCCTGCTAAATCTCTTTTCATGGAACTGAATGCCAATGCTTTTTAACAAACCTATCATCTGATGTTAACTGATGCAAATTTGAATGCTGCAGAATGTTTATGTTTGATCCATTTGAATCATTTTTTTCTGTGCCATAGGGCTGCACCTCTTGTTACAGGCTGCCAAGTGCTGAACTCCAAAATGCAGATTTCTTCCCCATGGTGCAAAGCAGGTTCATACTGGGCCATCAGCCATTCAAGAATATTAGTAAAGGAGACATTATTTCTTGGTGTACAGATTTTAGTTTTGTGATATGCAGGATCATATAAATCTATAGAAAGCTTTTCAAATTTGGTAGTGGATTTTTAAAGAAATCTGCAGTAAATCAACAAGCCACATTCTGGTCTATTCAATTAAAAGCTCAAAAAAATTCATTTTTTTAATAAATAGCAGTTGCAACAATAAAACACTTAGGAGGGGTACTTTAATTATATTTCAGGCACACCTTTATGTCAATTCTTTCTTGACCCAGAAAGGTAGCAATTCAAATTTTCATTGGTACACCATCGAGTGAGCGGTAGATGAATCAGGATAGTGGTTTGACATCATCAGAGGCGATAACGCATTGAAGCAATGTGAATGCTGAGCAGGTGTTAGATTTTCACCCCGCTTAAATTGTACAGACGTACCATATTGAATGATGTGGCTGCCATTCCTCTAAGAGGCGTGGCTGATGGCTATTTTAAAAATGCATTCTATAATTGGGCATAGAATCTAATCTAATCCAAATTCATTTTATTAAGTGTCAAACTGAGGCAACATCAAATTCCACAGGAATATCAGAAATAATCAATCACTGCGCAATCTCTGAAAAATATAACTGCAGTCTTAATTGATTCTGTTAACATGGCTTCTGCAGACAACTTGCTGCAATAGTGCATGTTCGTGGTGCACTTGAAGTAGGGCTGTTTTCACAGGTGCGCTGAAGTATTTTGTTAACAAGCAAGGTACTACCTTAAAGCCCCCAAAATTTAACAACCCTGAACATCATTGGTCCCACAGTTTAGGGAGTAAAGTGTCTGATTGCCAAACAGATGTCATGTGGTCAAGTCTCAGCACTTCTGTCTATCACCGCAATGCACCCATTACTGCTTAGACTAAATCCCCAGAGTTCTCAGCTGGGTTGTTAAATCATAAATCAAGGGGAGGAAAAACTGACAAGATCTCTTTATATCTATTGTAAGCTCACTTTCTACTGACCATACAGTAAGTAGCTTTGAAGGTGAGTATGGAAAATCTCATGAGTTAGACTGGCCTGACCAGAAAACTGCATATCAATGACAAAGTCCCTAAGGAGTAGATAAAAGGATGAAATAAGAACGAAAAAAAGCGTGTTTTTTTAAAAAGCATTAAACGCAGGCTGTGAAACAAAAAATGAAATCCTTTTGGGAATACCAAACAGCTGATGTTAGCAGCTGTTCCATCTGTGTGTATGAAGTTGTTTGGTTTATCAGTGTCATTACTTGCCTTGCAGATAAAGAAAATAGACTGTGGATGAAAGGATGCTAAACACATTGAAAAAAATATACAACTGTTCAAAATACCATGTGGATTTGGAACAAAAAGCTTGAAGAATTTCAATCTTGTTAGTGTTAGATTTGAAAGCAACAAACTACTTATCTTTCTGATCTCAGCTGGTTTATGATAATTGCAAAATTCGTAAAAGAAGGGAACAATAATCCATCCAATTAAACTTTTTTCTTTTATGTAGTTTTTATTTTTATTACCTTGTAAAATATAAATGCATTTTCTATAGAACCTTAATGGGTTTTTTAATAGGCTAGGATATGTTAAAGAGCATATGGTTTTGTTTTAATGGTGATGCTTTTGGGGGAGGGTTGTGGGTGGGGGAGAAAGGTTGTCTCTTTAAGGCTGAAATGTCTTGATGGTTCTAAAGAAAATGAAAGCTTTAATTTTACTTCTTCAGCCAAACCTTGTGAACACCACAAGAAAATTGAAAATTCATCCTCAGGAATTTAATGTAACTGATCCCAGAGCATTTGGAAGCCCCGTGCTGTGGAGGCAAGAGCACCAAATGGAGAGGCTTACACAGCAGGCAGGGGATTGGAGAAGCCTTCCTTTAAAGTTGGCGCAGCACGGCTGACATCTGGCAACTGACACGAAACTGACATGCAGGCTAAATGAAATTCCTTTGTGGAAATTATTCCATAAGGAGTGTGAACAAATTTATTATCATGCACCTAGCTGCTGCACAAATCAAGAATGAATTTCTGGTGAAAGGCGTCCTGTGGCACTAAAACTTTAACCAATTCTAGTCTTGCTTAACTACAATTTTCTTTGATATCAGATTAACTTTTCTTTGTTTTCATTCTGCAAGGATAACTTCAAGACGGCAGGCAAAGTTCAGTGTAATCCTGAGCTGTACATGTATATGAAGAGGTGACAATATAAATAAATAGCATATAATTGAATGCAAGTAGTTGAGTAAAACCACAGTAATCACATGTGAATTTTAGTTTGATCAAGATTTAAAATTACCAGGTGCCCTTCACATAATTATTTTTAGGGCCATTAAAAATTGCCTTTAGGAATTTGTGGATAGTCCAGTGGTTAAAAACTGAAGATTTCCAAGTTAATCTCCTTACGCATAATGAGTAAGCAGATTTCAGCCAATTAGCCTCACCATTCTTAATAGAAAGGTGAAAAATTCACATCTTTTTAAATGCTAACTAATACTTATTTGTCAACCAACAATACATTAATAGATTTTCCGGTCATGTCTCTCACTTCTGTTGTGGGATCTTGCTGTGTACAAATTGGCAGCCACATTTACCTTCTTAGAACAGTGACTACACTTTAAAAGAGCTTTATTAGCTTTGGGACATGCTGAGGTTGTGAAAGATGTTACATAAATACAAGATGTTTCCTTTAGTGTCATTGAACATTGGTTTTACTTCACATTGATGCTAAAGTTGTGTCATAAATGCAGAGTTCGTGCCCAACCTCTTGGAGGAAAGAGTCTCACTTTGCTTCATGCAAGAGTCTGATCAGTGCTGACTCCAGAATTATGCTGCCACTTCTCAGCATTAGTGTGGAGTTCACACCAACTCTTCAATTGTAGTGCAATGCAGCCCAAGTCTCTGATGTTGGCTTTGCCTAGCTCACTGGAGATCCCCAGTTACCATGCATGATACTAACTTCTTTATTAGCTGTGTTATTTAGAAGCATTAATTCTTCTAAAATAAACAGAAAATGTGAAAATATGCACTAGATTAATCAGATTCTGAAAATAGAAATAACGCACACTTTGGCCCCCAAATTCTGTGAGATAATTTGTCCCGATATTGCACCACTGAGCCGTGACTTCCACTCACCAATGCTGCCCAGCATTGGCCCCACTATAAATTTTGGGGTCAGCTCATTAAAACGTAATTAATGCTTTAGTACAATTCTTGCCTTTAAAAAGCCAGAATGTCTAAAGATTGCAGCAGCTGGCTGGGGGAGCTGCAGACAAGTAGGAAAATGTTTGGCAAAGTTAATTGATCATCAGGTCACTGACATAAATGGATCATGTGAGGTTGTGTGGCACTTGTAAAGTATGCTTTCATGTAAAGGAACTAGTAGACGCACCCAAAGAAGGGAGCACATCATTGGAAGGAGGCATTAAGGAAGAACACACAATTTTAATGAGGCTATATATCTGACATGTCTGAAGGAGATTCAGCAAAGGACAGAAAGTGTCCTGCATGTTACATGGAAGAAGGGGAAGTACCACCTCTCTCACCTCCAGGACTACTGACCGGTGCCTGAAGCATTCAATAACTTGATGAGAGCAGACAAGGTTGTGCACTGGCCTATAACACTTTTCCTCATTGGGTACTAACACGCTGTTCGCTCTCTAAAATCAGTTGCTGCCCAAGTCACCCTTTCAGCTGTGCCATGACAAAGGGGGCCATTATCTTGAGATCTTTCAATATGTGCCACCATCTCCCTTAACAGCAAATACTTGCAAGAGAACCCCCTTCCTCTACATCAACAGGAAGAGACCAGCAGATCTATTATATCAGCTGTCTAATGCTATTTAAGAAGTATCTTTCAAATGCCTACACCTAGTTCCTATAATCTTGTGACAGGACAAACTTATGCACAATGCCCATGAAAGGCAGGAGGCTGAAGAGGGAATTTTTGACACCAGAGAGGCTACCCCCTATGAGGAGCAGACCAATGGAGCTTCTGGGAGCCATTCTACTAAAGCATGGGTGATGGCACGATCAGTAGGACAGTTCCAGCAGCAGACACACCTAAACCCTAACCATGATATCCCAGTGGAGCAGCAGCTGTCCAAAAGCTTTGACACCCTACTCTGGCTTCTTAATTCCAAAGGTGCTTTGCTCACCCATCCTTAGTTAATACCCTCCTTCCCTCCAGATCAATCAATACAGTGAGGGCAGAGGATGATGAGGGACAGAAGGAAAGAAAATTCTTTCTGGTGGACAGTGATGTGATGCAGGTGATGAGGAAGGTGATGAAGACAAGGCTGCACAGGAGTCCCAGGAACAAGATCCTGCCTCATGTTCTGTGGCCGCAAACATCTTCATAGCACTACTCTGTCACTTGTTATATCACTCCCATGCACATGGCGGTTGGGGGGATGGGGGGGTTGTGGTGGTGAATTAGAGAGTATTACAGAATGTGAGGGATTGGTTGTTGAAGTGCCACTTCCCCAGCAGAAGCAGAAGAATGGGCTGCCCAAAGCTTCAGAGTTGGGGGATGTGGATCTCATTGGCATTGCCTGAGAGGCAGAATGTTCAAACAATATCACACATGCAGGGTCTAAAATGTTATCTCCAAGATGAGCAGCAACTAACAGCTGTGACTCTGGAATCCACAGCATTCATTTGTGGTAATGCAACAAAAGTTTTTTCTTTTCTACAGGCATCGTTGCCACATCTGGCATTTTCACTGGAATCTCAGCAGCCGCCCACTTCAGAAGTGGCCCAGGACCAGTTTGTACCTTTTCCTCCATGCAGGCACAAACTACAACTCTGGTGGCTGTAAGGGGCAGATTAGGCAAATCCTCTCATACTGGCTTTCAGCTGTCTCTCAGAACTTTTAGGACCTGATAACTGATGTTGGTCAAGCCAGCCCATTCATCAGTGGATACACAGATGCATGATTTTGCCATTTCTCAGGATGGCAGCACATGCCAAACATTTAACCTTTCCCCTCAACAAGTGATACATAGGAGGTGAGGCCACTTAGCAGTGGCTTCCTCCCAGAAGAAGCTATCATGAGGGAAGGGCCACCTCAGCCCCATGAGTTTTAGTATCACGTGAGCAGTCAGGCCCACCTCATGATATTGGTTTTTCAGTTGTCCCCAGGAGAAACAACAGAAAGGGACAAAAATAAAAATTAGGCAACCAGGGTGTGAGGAAAAGTGAAATGTTTTACGTTAACCTTTTTGGGTTCCTTGCACTGAAGAATATATTCTCCTTTTATGATGTTATTCATGAAGACTATAGTCATACAAGAAAGAGTGCACTTATTTAGTGTTCACTTATTCAATGATATGATTGAGACTTGATTGTCTGATGTGATATTCTAGTTTGAACGATTTGTCATTTATTTGGAGGTGGAAGATAAGGAGTTATGGCAATGGTGACAAAGATAGAGTGGGTAAAAATATTTCATTAATACGTTGACTTTTAATGTCCCTTGCAGCTGACACTGAGGAGTCTGCCGTGCGATAGTCCACATGACGCTCCTCTTCTTACTCTGTTCTCTTCCGCCTCCAAAACTATTAGCACCACCTCAAAGAAATCTTCACAGATAGCATACTACAACTATGAGTAACATATTGCACAGTCCTTCCTCATCTATTGAGGCAACAAGGATGTCCATTTAAGACCCCATGGTCCTCTCAATAATCAATTCTATAAAGACTAATGCTGGAAACGAACCTGTGGCATTAAAATGGAGTGCAGTCATCACTTCTGCAACCATGGCAGAGCTGCCTGGCAGATGATCTGGGCTGCAGGCTTCCATGCAATAATTGGCTCAGCCCCTAATTTGCTGCATTGATTAAGTTCACTTTTCTTACACAGAATTCCTCAATGAGGTCCATAGAATCTACATTGCCTGTAGATTATTTAGGGAAGGCAATATCTTATTTATTTATTCATTCTTGGGATGTGGGCATTGCTGACAAAGCCAGCATTTATTGCCCATCCCCGATTGCCCTTGAGAAGATGGTGGTGAGTTGTCTTCTTGAACCGCTGCAGTCCATGTGATGTAGGTACACCCACAGTGCTGTTAGAGAGGGAGTTCCAGGATTTTGACCCAGCGGCAGTGATGAAATGGTAATATAGTTCCAAGTCAGGATGGTGACTGACTTGAAGGGGAACCTGCAGGTGATGGTGTGCACATGTGTCTGCTGCCCTTGTCCTTCTAGGTGGTAGAGGACACGGGTTTTGAAGGTGCTGTTGAAAGAGCCTTGGTGAGTTGCTGCAGTGCATCTTGTAGATGGTACATACTGCTGCCACTGTGCACTAGAGGGAGTAAATGTTTAAGGTGGTGGATGGGGTGCCGATCAAGCTGGCTGCTTTGTCCTGGATGGTGTCGATCTTCTTGAGTGTTGCTGGAGCTGTACTCATCCAGGCAAGTGAAGAGTATTCCATCACACTCTTGACTTGTGCTTTGTAAATGGTGGACAGGTTTTGGGGAGTCAGGTGGTGAGTCACTTGCCTCAGAATTCCCAGCCTATACCTGCTCTTGTTGCTACAATATTTATGTGTCTGCTTTAGTTTCTGGTCAATGGTAACCCCCACGATGTTGATAGTGAGCGATCTAGCGATGGTAATGCCATTAGACTCTCTCCTGTTGGAGATGGTCATTGCCTGGCACTTATGTGGCACGAATGTCACCTGCCATATATATTATTATAGTACACGCCATCATCAAATGCTGTCACATTTTCTGCTCTTACATTAAAATTGCAAACAAGGAAATGCCCATTGGGAATCACATATCTGGTTCTCAGAATCTCTTATCAGGGGTAGGGGCAAAAAAATTCTTTCAGGCTGCAAGCTCCAAAGCAAATCACTTCCACCAGCAGCAGCTGCTGATGGTAATGGGTACACTTTTATTTCATTCAAAGTTATCCTTGGTGAATAGGGACTGCAAGTCATGGGGTTTGGTGACTCCAAGGGCTGCATATAGTGTCACCACTGAACATAGAAAGATTAACAGCACAGAAGGCAGCCATTTGGCCCATCGTGCTTGTGCCTACTGAAAAAGAGCTATCCAGTTTAATCCAACCTTCCAGCTTTTGGTCTGTAGCCCTGTAGATTACAGCATCTCAAGTGCTTATCCAATAGTTCTTTAAAAATGCAATTAGGGTTTTATTCTAAGCCAGAATAGAGATGATTGGCTAATTTTTCCATCAATCATGCCTGTAGACTGTACTGCTGTAAGTGAATGGATCTGATTTTATGCATATAATTCGTATGTAACTATCCTCCACTCACTGGAATTTTTTGGAGAACTCACCCTGCCTTCACCAGGAGCAGTTGCTACAGTTTCAGTCATGCACGAGTTCCGTTTGGAGCAGTTTGTAGAGTCTCTTTTTAAACTGATGCTATAAATAGACTTTGTTTACTTTGCTATTTGTTGAGTTAATAACTCTGTTTCTTTTGCTTTGCTTGTTGTAAACTACTTTTGTTTTTTGTATGTCCTGATATAAGTCCTCATCTGCCTCCAACACATTGGCTGACACAGAGGTGTCAAAAGACACTCCAATGCATGTTCCTCCTCATTTGACTAAATGGCAAAGAGCTGCCAGCAGCATTGGTGAACACCCACATGAAGGCCTCAGATCATGCGGGAAACTTTAATGCTGCCATAGTGGCTGAAAACTCAGCGGAAATAGGTCCCGCCCCAGAATCCACCCTCAACAATAACTATTTTAAGACACAAACTCATCAAAAATGGTGAGTAAATTCAAGGCCCTTTTGACTGCATTTGTAGTTTTCTCTTTGCATCTCTATTCATTTTTTCATCCATCCCTGCACCAGGACACTGACAGAGATACACTGATCGCTGGGAATGCCTTTATTCTGTGCCAAGAAAGCAATAATAAAGAAGCCTCACAGCTCCAGGGACTTGGGTTCAATTCTGGGTACTGCCTGTGCGGAATTTGCAAGTTCTCCCTGTGACCGCGTGGGTTTTCGTCCCACAGCCAAAAACTTGCAGGTGATAGGTAAATTGGCCATTGTAAATTGCCCCTAGTGTAGGTAGGTGGTAGTGAACATGGGATTACTGTAGGGTTAGTATAATTGGGTGGTTGTTGGTCGGCACAGACTCGGTGGGCCGAAGGGCCTGTTTCAGAGCTGTATCTCTAAATAAAAAAATAAAAAATATATAAGCCATAATAATGCAGTAATAAATTATGTTACAGGTGGGAATAAGTGACAAGCTGGCAGTAATGATAATAACCTGCATTTATGTGGTGTCTTTAAAGTCATAAAACATCCCAAGGCACGTCACAGGAGTGAAGTCAGACAAAAATTGGCACTGAGGCAAAGGAGGCATTAGGACAGGTGACCAAAAGCTTGGTCAAAGAGTTGGGTTTTAAGGAGGGTCTTAAACTTGGAGAGAGTGGTGGAAAGGTGAATGCAAACCACCAATATAAAATAATAACAGACAAGAAAAAAGGAACAAACTAAAACAAGGAAACAAAAAGAAAATTGCAAGAAAGAGAACAAATTTCAAGAACCATGCAATATACAAAGTACAGCGAGAAAGCAATGAATAAACCATAAAAAGGAAGCAACAAATAAATGACAGGAAATGTGTAATAAATCAAGCACGAGAGCAATGAACAAGGCATAGGAAGGAAATAATAAACAGAAAGGAGGCAATAAACCAACAATAGTTTATTATACACAGCTATACACCAAAAGGAAGAGTAGACATCTCTTACTGTTACTGGTCAGTGGAGCTCAAAGTTTTTCATGCTCCTGATGTGGCTACAATTTTGGACAATAAAATATAACTGGGTAGAATTTGGACCTCGTTTCATGCATTTTACGGGTGTATAACGGGCACGTTGAGTGCGAGTTTTTAATGAATGTGTTTGTGATTTTTCTATACTTAGTGCACAGAGGAAATATTTGCCCCCAGGAGGGAAATATCTGGAATCTCCAGATATTGTTCAAGTCTGTATTTAAAATACAGTGGTCCATTTCTTGCATTGTTGCTTAATGGGACAAAGTACTGTATAAAAAGTGAAAATCTTAGCACTAATCTTGTGTTCATTATAAAATGACTTTGTACACAATTCAATTTTTTTGCAATTATAATGCTGCTAAATTTATCCTAACAGTTGGATCATTGTACCCAATCTTGTTTTGCCTCATAATGCTGAAAATATTTACTACTTTAAAAATATTTGATAGTGCTTCCGACTGATTAAGCATTTCATGCTTGTTGTCTATGTGTAAGTGTCTTCATGTCAATTCAGGTATGAGGCTGTGTCTTTTCGTAAAATGATGCATATGCTGCATATTCCTGCTCTCAATGCACAGCAAATAAATATTAGAATTACTACTCGTGGCTGAACTATTGATAAGTAAACCAATCTTGATGGCTATCAGCAAATTAAGTGCAGTAGGCATGCATCTCATCCAAAAACAGCCAAAATTCTTAGTTTGTGTGAAACTATTGGATTTTCAGAGGAAAAAGCCCTATTGGCCCTGACATTCTTCTTCAATAATAAATGTATCGATGTATACCGTTCACCCAATTTGTAAGGATGGACTGGACTATAAGGATATTTAGCATGGGAAATAGAAAAGTTCACATGGTAGCAGGTACTGTTTTGGAGTTGAGGCACATTGTTAGGGCGGAACTAATGCAGCCATATTCTACAACTAGCTGTATTATATCTGACCTATGGACATCTAAGATGAAGATGTGTTCCAATCTCCAACCGCAATAACTTTCAACCCAATGATTCAACAAATAAATAACATTTTCAGAATAACATTATCTGAATCGGTGATACTATCAACAATTTCATTGCTATAACCCCTTCAAGGACTTCAGGAAATAAAATTGTACTACTTTACTCTTTGTAGGTATTAAGTTTAAAAAGGGGGCCTTTTTCAAGTACTTCTGAGAGCCTGCTAGGTGAACATGATTTTCTTGAATCACTGAAGTACTTTCTAGTATCCTTTCCGGTTCTTTTTATCACAACATATTCCATTCAAATAGTTACCTCCGCACATATGTAGTGCCCTGGAGTTTGATGAATTCATGATGCTTGCAAGATGGGATGCTCACCGACACCACAATGTATTTCACCTTTTGCTTCATAAATCTTGGCTTTCTGATTCTGTTCGGTAAGGATGCCATTTAGTTGATGCCATTGCCACATAAAGATTTTAAGGTGATCAACCATCTGTTTCCCAGTACATTAAACTGCTTAAGCCAATGACTAAATGTTTTTTTTCTCCATCTAATTACCCAATCTTATTCATAGCAGTAAATCATTATTGAAATGATAAGAAAATAAAACTGTAAAATTGGTTAGCAGCTCTGCAGTTTTTATCAAACTATCATAAATGCTGTAAACTCTAGAGAGTTAAGCAGTGCGTTGGGTTGCTGGAAGTTGGTCCAACATGCTCCACCTAGCACCAGATCAGGCTATTTCCCTATTGCCGCTGCTATTAAGGTGCAGGAGGACGTCTGTGGGATAAATTTTCATCTTTACTGATGGAATGAAGCATTGCTAGGACAGAGTGCAGAAAGGAAAATCTTGCAGAGGGGAATTAGATGCTCAGAAAGAAACAGCCTGTGTTTCTTTCCATTTAAAGAAAGAAAGACTTGGATTTCAAAACCTCAAGATGTCTCAATGTGCTTTGCAGTCAATGAAGTACTTTTGAAGTGTAGTCACTGTTGTAATGTAGGAAACATGGCAGCCAGTATGCACACAGCAAACTCGCACAAACTGCAATATGATAATGACCAGATTATCTGTTTTTGTGATGTTGATTGAGGGGTAAATATTGGCCAGGAGACTGTGGATAACACCCCTACTCTTCTTCGAAGTAGGGAACGGAGGCAGGTGAGAGCTAAGAATACACCTGTTGGCCAGCATGCTGATTCCCGGGCTCCATCCCATCTCCGGGCCATTTTTTGCAGAGGCGGGATGGTGGGGTGCTCCTTAAGACCCTATTGAGACCAATTAAAGGAGGCTGGTGGGATTTTCCAGTCGGTTTCCAGGCCCCCACAGGGGCCATTTTAGGTGCCTGGAGATGGCCTCCCGATGGCAAACTAGGTGACCAACGCTCGAGGCAGACCTAGAGGTTCTCCCTGCCTGCCTAGTTGCAGGAGTGCCCACAGGCCACCCTGTAGAGGGGCTTCGCCCACCCACCCCCCCAACAATGGTGGCCTGACTACAAGATCCATTTTTTATTTGTTTAGAAAAGTCGGAGAGAAGGTGCCCACGTTTTGAAGCAGCCTCTCCCTTACTATCCTCTATTGCAGCCTGCTGCTCCTTTCAAGCTAGAAGGCCTCTGATTGGCCTTCCAGCTTTGAGAGCCTGCCCGCCATCCTTAATTGGATGGCGAGCCCATCTCCAGGTCAGTTAAGTGGGCATCTCTGTGAAAATCGGGGTCAGTGACTGTTTACCCCCAGTAGCAAGTTTGGGATCTGAAAACAGTCCAAACCTCTGTTTCCCAACCCCAGGAGGAAAATTCTCCCCCAAGTCTTTGGAGTGAGACACAAGAGGCAAAAGTGCGACCCACTGAACCATGGTTAAATTAATGGAAGAGAAATCTGGAAGGTCCTGCAAAGGGACTGCAACTCTCCCAGGCAATGCTTAATGCCCAGGCAGTAAAGACCAGAATCTGGTCAATTAACCTACAATTAACTTCTATTCTTATTCGATTGTAGCCCTGAAAGCAAGAGAAAACATCTTTGGGAGTGAAGTCAATTGGCTAACATTGGTGATGTAATCAGCTATCCATTCCCTCTATGGTCAGACACAGAAATGTTTGTACATGCAAGTCTGGTGTATATTTGCATATAAATGATTTGTTTCTTTATAGTGTACAGTATACTGATTAACTGGTTTACAAAAGCGATAGATGAATTATATGTTAGCATTTATTTATAAGCTTCAAGTAACTTCGCTTAACTGGGACACAGCATATTTGTTGCCATGGTTGTTGAAGCTCTTCCCCAAGGAATCCCTTTGCCCTCAACAAGAGACATTTAGTAGCTGCTTTCACAGTGTAAGGATGGTGAAAGAGTTCACCTTTGGTCAGCTGGAGCCCCAGTTGCAAATCCTTTTGAGATGCCTCAAGATCAAACATACATTTGTTCTCCATGTGGTAGCCACATGTGTTGTGCTTTACAGTATTTGTAGGCAGAAGTTTTTTTGTCCAGGATGGATGAAGATCATGCAGAATGTCAGGGACACATTTCACTAGTTTTCTGAAAAACTAACTAAAAGGTGAAAGAGGTAGGCAATATATGTTATAACTTATGCTTTATCTAATGATTCACACTCCAATAACTAATACTAAAATAATTCAAAATCTTTCTCTAGGGACTATTTTATTTATTTTTCTAAAAATTTACAAGCCTCGCAGTAATTGTAAAAATAGATTTTCTTTGGCTTGTTTTAAATCTGGTCTACCATCTGTGTCTTCCATTATAATGTTACTTACTTACTTCCATAGTCAACTGGGAAAGAAATATGCCTTCTAATGAGAAAATATGATTTTTTGCATTTTTCAGTCCTTTTAGATGAAGTTTTAATTCTGCCAGATCTTTAAGGGGACAGATTGTGATGTTTACAGTGGGTTGCTGGATATATCTGATTTATCTCAGAGCAATGCCAACATCACACCTGTATTGAATCACCAATTGGTTTATTTATAGCACTTTAAATATCTGAGCACTTACAAGATCTCAGTACAATGTCTTCTCAGAACAGTCTCAGTCTCTTTTAGTTTCAGTAACTACTAGGCTTAAACGATCAAACACAGTGAACACAGATAAGTGAACAGACTAATACAGTCAAACCCAGATCAATCAAATACTACACAGATGATCCACTTGTTCTTCTTGCCCTGAAGCATTGTCAGGATTGACAGGTTCAGTTTCAGCCAAGTTGGTTATAATGGGTATAATGGTTATAATTTATTCCTATTAATGGAGCAAAGCAGCAGCTGCTGTAACATGAATAGTTTTAGCCTTGAATATTAACCCCAAATAGGACTAGATACCTCAGCATCAAAACAGGATTTTTTTTTTACATTATCCTTACTGCTGCAAGAAGAAGTCAGAGTGAAGCTGAAATGTCTTCTTATAAACCAACTTTCAGTGAGAGGTCTCATTCCTTAAAAGTTCGCCTCTTTGGTCAATATTTCCACCTCTCCACCTCCTATCTTTTTTGAAACTCACCTCAAACAAACTTTTGGTCACCCCTCCAAATATCATCTTCTTTGGCTCGGTGTTTCCCTAAAAAAAAAAAACTGATTTTTCACCTGTTAGCCATAACAATAGCTTGTGATGCATCTCGGTCTCCAAATCCTGGGCAACAACATACCAGAAATTATGCTGTACTGATTGCTCTTTTATAGGCCTAAGTAATTAATAACAACTTCAATATCTTGGGCCTATGCAAGGAAAAGGGCATGTTCTTCCTCTGGTCAATGTTGGTGAGTACTTCACCTGTCATTCTGCCGTTACTCACCCTGGCTGCCAGTTATTTTCATGTCAGTGAGGACACAAATGAAGAGTTTTAAATCGCGTTTGTATCAAAAACTATGACTACTTTTACTGTCATCAGACATTGACATCAATTTAACTGAAATGGCATTTTAAAAAAGTTTGATCTTGGGATGTGGGCATTGCTGGCAAGACCAGCATTTGTTGCTCATCACTAATTGCCACCTTCTTGAACAGCTGCAGTCCATGTATTTTTAGGGAAGAAGTTTCAGGATTTTGACCCAGCAACAGTGAAGGAATGGCAATATAGTTCCTAGGTGACTGACTTGAAGGGAAACTTACAGGTGGTGGTGTTCCTATGTATCTGTTGCCCTTGTCCTTCTAGGTGGTAGAGGTTGTAGGTTTGGAAGGTGCTGTTGAAGGACCTTTGGTGAGTTGCTGCAGGGCATATTGTATATGGTACACACTGCTGCGAGTGTGTGTCGGTGGTGGAGGGAGTGAATGTTTAAGGTGGTGGATGGGGTGCCAATCAAGCGGACTGCTTCATCTTGGATGGTGTTGTGCTTCTTGGCTGTTGTTGAATCTGCAGTCATCCAGGCAAATGGAGAGTATTCCATCATACTCCTGACTTGTGTCTTGTAAATGGTGGACAGGGTTTGGAGAGTCAGGAGGTGAGTTACTCGTCGTTGAATTCCCAGCCTCTGACCTGCTCTTGTAGCCATAGCATTTAGTTGGCTGGTCTAGTTAAATTTTGGTCAGAGGTGACCCCCAGAATGGTGTTGGTGGGGGATTCAGCAATGGTAATGCCATTGAATGTCAAGGGGAGATTTAGATTCTCTCTTGTTGCAGATGGTCATTGCCTGACACTTGTATGGTGCCAATGTCACTTGCCACTTCTCAGCCGAAGCCTGAATGTTGTCCAGGTCTTGTTGCTTGCGGACACAGACTGCTCCAGTGTTTGAGGAGTTGTGAATGGGACTGAGCACAACGCAATCATCAGCGAACATCCTCATTTCTGCCCTTATGTTGGAGGGAAGGTTATTAATGAAGCAGCTGAAGATGATTTGGCCTAGGACACTACCCTGAGGAACTCCTGCAGCAATGTCCTGAGGCTGAGATGATTGGCCTCCAACAATCACAACCATCTTCCTTTGTGCTAAGTATGACTCCAACCA
Source organism: Heterodontus francisci (assembly GCF_036365525.1). Taxonomy (NCBI): domain Eukaryota; kingdom Metazoa; phylum Chordata; class Chondrichthyes; order Heterodontiformes; family Heterodontidae; genus Heterodontus; species Heterodontus francisci. Next base: position 80,977,919 of record NC_090384.1, on the reverse strand, counting down.
GTGGCGAGTTTTCCCCTGATTCCCATTGACTTCAATTTTTCTAGCGCTCCTTGATGCCTCACTTGGTCAAGTGCTGCCTTGATGTTAAGGGCAATCACTCTCACCTCATCTCTTGAATTCAGCTTGTTAGTCCATATTTGAACAAAGGCTGTAATGAGGTCTGGAGCTGAGTGGCCCTGGCAGAACCCAAACTGAGCATCAGTGAGCAGGTTATTGCTGAGTAAGTAGCGCTTGATAGCACTGCCAACAACACCTTCCATCACTTTGCTGATGATTGAAAATAGACTGATGGAGTGGTAATTGGCCACATTGAATTTGTCCTCCTTCTTGTGGACAGGACATAGCTGGGCAATTTTTCACGTGGTCGGGTAGATGATTGTGTTGTAGCTGCATTGGAACAGCTTAGCTAAGGGCACGGCTAGTTACAGAGCACAAGTCTTCAGTGCTACAGCCAGAATATTGTCATGGCCCATAGCCTTTGCTGTTTCCGGTGCCTTCAGCTGTTGCTTGATATCAAGTGAAGTGAATCAAATTGTCTGAAGACTGGCACCTATAATGATGGGGACCTGAGGATGAGGCCGAGATGGATCATCCACTCGGCACTTCTAGAAGAAGCTGGTTGCAAATGCTTCAGCCTTGTCTTTTGTACTGATGTTCTGGGTTCCCCCATCATTAAGGAGGGGGATGTCTCTGGATAGTAGATGTGGCAGGACTTCAGAACTTTGATCTCATCTGTTGGTTGTGGGATTGCTGACTCTATCAAGAGCATATTGCTTCTACTGTTTAGCATGCATATAGTCCTGTGTTGCAGCTTTAATGGTTGGCACTTCATTTTTAATTATGCCTGGTGCTGCTCCTGGCATGCTCTCCTACACTCCTCATTGAGCCAGGGTTGGTCCTCTGGCTTGATGGTAATGGTAGAGTGATGGTATTTTCTGGACCATGAGGTTATAGATTGTGGTTCAAATCAATTCTACTGCTGATGATGGCCCACAGAGCCTCATGGACGCCCAGTTTGAGCTGCTAGATTTGTTCTGAATCTATGCCATTTAGCACAGTGGTAGTCCCACAGAACACGATGGAGGGTGTCCTCAGTGTGAAGACAGGATTGTGCGGTGACCAATACTGTCATGGACAGATTGGTGACGGCAAGGTCAAGTAGGTTTTTCCCTCTTGTTGGTTCTCTCATCACTTGATCCAGGTCCAGTCTGGCAGGACTTGGCCAGTAGTGGTACTACCAAGCCACTCTTGGTACTGGACATTGAAGATCCCCCATCCAGAATACATTCTCTGCCCTTGCTACCCTCAGTGCTTCTTCCAAGTGGTGTTTAATATGGAGAAGTACTGAATCATCAGCTGATGGAGGGCACTAGGTGGTAATCAGCAGGAGATTTCGTTGCCCATGTTTGACCTGATGCCATGAGACTTCATGGAACCCAGAGTCCATGTTGAAGACTCCCAGAGGCATTCCTTTTCGACTGTATGCCACTGTGCTGCCACCTCTGGTGGGTCAGGACATACCTAGGAATGGTGCTGGAGGAGTCTGGGGCACTGGCTGAAAAGTATGAGTAAGTGAATGTGAATAATTCTGGCTGTTGCTTGATTAGTCTGTAGGACAGCTCTCCCAATTTTGGCTCAAGGTCCCAGATGTTAGTCAGGAGGACTTTGCAAGGTCATCTGGGCAGGGTGTGCCTTTGCCAATTCAGGGTGGTCCATCTGGTTGCATTCTCATTTGACTTTTCTGTAGCAGTTTGATATAACTGAGTGGTTTGCCAGACCAGTTCAGAGGGCAGTTAAGAGTCAACCAAATTGATGTGGGTCTGGAGTCACATGTAGGATAGACCAGGTGATGACGGCATATTTCTTCCCCTGAAGGGGCATTACTGAGCCAGATGGGTTTTTACAACAATCCAACAGTTTCATGATCATTATTAATGAGATTAGCATTTTATTCTAGATTTATTAATTGATTTTAAATTCCACCAGTGGCCATGGTAGGATTTGAACTCATCTCTCTGGAACATTAGTCCAGGCCTCTGGATTACTAGTCCAGTAACATTACCACTATGCCTTTACCTTTTAAGTTTAAGGTCCCTCTTCCATGCGTTTTCACCTCCAGGCTCAACTGTTTCAATGCAGTACTGGCCAGGCTCCCATCCTCTATTTACTGTGAACTTCAGCCCATCTATCTGATGCCCAAATTGCAATCCACACTAAGTCCCATTTGCCCATTACTACAATCCTCAATGGTTCCCAGATTTCCAACACTTCAAATTGAAAATCTGCATCCTTGTGTTTAAATTTATAGTCTTTCTCACTCCTTAAAAGTCCACCTCAATATTTCCACCTGTCCACCTCCTTATCCTCTTTTGAAACTCACCTTAAAATCCATCCAAGAACAAACTTTTGGTCACCCCTTAGAATATCTTCTTCTTTGACCTGGTGTTCATTGTTTTTTTGATTGCACCTCTGGGAAGCACTTTTGGGATGGTTTTCTACATTAAAAGGTGCAATAAAAATGTTTGCTGTTGTTAAATATACAAATGTACACATAAAAAGTTAATCATTATTCAGTTCAGTTACATTTATACTGTGCCAATCAGTTATTTGTCTGAATTATGTTCATTTATTCTTATAACAGTAAAATTCTGCTAAATACCTCTGTAATCAATCTGTACATATTTAAATATTAACATCTCATAGGTTTCATTCATTTGATTTTTGGCATCCCTTTGTTGGCCAGTTTGAAAGCAAATTCATGTGCTCCTGTGTGCATATTATAAATTTGCTTCAGGCGACTAATACCTTATCCTACCAGCAGTTTCAAGAGGTTTTTCAATATTTTACTGAGATCCTTAACAATAATACTGTTAAAATGACTATAGACTAGAAATTACATTGCCAATACTGCAAGCAAAAACGTAATGTATCTGTATGACATCTGTTGTTTTTGCGGAGATAATAATGCATTAAAATAAGGGTTAACACCTGCGTTAAAATAGTGGGAAGAGGAATGTCATGAATGCATGAAGTGTTTAGCAGCTCACAGCACCAAGAATCATTTCTAAGCTTCAAGAGCAGCAGTCTTTTATTTGGAAATAAACCACCAAGTAATATGACCTGAAGGGTATGAGTTTCCTGGTGTCACTCAATGCTTTATTTTCAAGTAAATTTTGCCTAATAGCAAACAATAGATTACAATTTAATCCATTAGCTGAGGTGAAAGATGAGATTAGTATTCAACTTTGAACTGAATATTTATTCATTGTTGTAGCATACACTGTTTCACTTGTTTGCAGATTTTGTTTAATATTTGATCATGCTGCTGTCAGCCACTAGTGGACCCATGTCCTGGATGGGGTGACATTGTTCTCAAAGAGTTTTAAAGCCCTTGTGACACTGACATCAGGCTTACTCTGTCTTTGGATATGTCGACACAAATCTACTCAAACTTCATAGTGAACAAAAAGGGACTTTATGTAAAACAAATAAATCAGCCAATGTCTGGGGTGGAACCATGTTTGTTTATTGAAACACAGGCTTGAAACAGTAGGCTTCTCAACTTGTTACAATGATAGAGTGTTGGATTGTTTGAGTAGAATTTTAAGCTCATGATGCAAACAAGTTTGACAACATACACCATATTTTTTATTTAAGATGTTTTTATACATTCCCTTATTTCAGTTTTAATTCCCTTTCTCTCACTTTCTTGTGATTCTTTTTGATTTGGTTGTTTTTCTTTCTTTTCCACCACCACCACGTCCATCTCTCTCTTTATCCTCTTTTTACTTTATACTCTGAAAACAGACTCCTTTAAGAATGTAACTTTAATTTCTGAATCTTATATTTGATCCCAAATTTTGAGAGGATTTACAGAAAAGAAATGCTGGAAGTATATAGACTTGGGGCAGGACCTACCTATAATTTTCCCTATGGGAGAATAGCTTACTTGCTGTGGCAGGCTGATTTCTGGCTGTGAGTTCTGAGTCTAGAGTCTTCAATGCTACGCATCTTTCACTTAAGGCTTAATGTGTCAATGTCTGTTTACACTGCACTAATACCATGATTGTGTTGATATCGAATGGTGGGACAGTAGGCAGAACACTTAACACTGATTTTATCAGTATTTACACTGCCAAGTTTGCTTCAGAAGAGTGCCCACGTCCAATGTCCAATTCATGTCGGTATGAACGTAACATCAATGACATCTTAAACACGTTTTAAGAATCTAAAAAGATAAAAGTTCGATGTAAGTGTGCTTTTTGCTAGAGACTGAATCTGCTGTCAATGAGACCTAATTCTTCAAAGAACCGTATAAGAGTACTGTATTAAAAACTGTATTTAAAAACTTCAATTATCTGACTATTTCAGACTTTACATAATTGATCTTACCCTTGAAGATAAATTCTAAACTTATGTCATGAATCATGTTAGCCTGCCGGCAAATTGTATAATTATGGCCACTTTCTTACATAATAGATTATATTTGGTCACTTATAAATAACCTTTGTTAGAAAGACCCAATGCTTTTGGGCATTGGTTATGTTGTGGAAATGATCATTTGTAACTCTGATTTAACTCCAAATTGAAATTTTATTAACTTTATAACTTTTTTTAGGGGAAATACTAACAGCCAAGATTGTGAGATCCCATGAGGACTTTTAAATTGTTTTCTGAACTGAAACTAGGAATTAAAGTAACAGAGTATGTAAAATATTATTTTAAATTTAAAGACTACTCTTACTTATGGATGATACAAGGAAAAATTACCACTTATGAATGTAAAAAAATATTCTCAACACTGACAAATTTTGCAGGCTATACATTCCACTGCTCAATATTTCTTGTGAGAAATGTGGTCTAGAGGTAAAGGGTTCTGATATTGGTAGAAAGCACTAACAAATTAATTTTCTGTATTTAGTGCTGCTCTGAGCAGTCTCAGCTGTGCAAAATAGATTAACAAACACGACCAAAATGTTTTGCAAAATAGCTGATTTTGCTTGTTAGCACCTTGTTAAGGCCAATCAGAAACAGCTCATGCAGAATTACACAGCTGTGGTGGTTAACTGAAAACTATTTTGCTCCTGGGCAGACTTGCTGTTCGTGAGCTGAGCAATGGAGAACATTGTTGAAGTATCACTGCAGCGCTGACAGAACTAACTGGTACTCGGGAGTTTTCTTCCATTGAGTGTGTATGCAACAGCCATTCTTGAGTATCTTACCACTTGATACGTGGAGGAGGAGACAGTGACCTACTTAATGGAATTGTACAACTTACAGCAGGTGCTAGCCTAGGTGATAAATCTACCTAAAGGAACAGGATTAGGCCATTCAGCCTCTTGAGCCTATTCCACCATTCTATTAGATCATGGCTAATCTGTACCCTAACCCCATCTACCTGCTTTGGTTCCATAATAGATAGCCGATCCTGGGCTTGACAAAGAAGCAGTGCAAAAAATAGGTGCAGCAAGGGTTTATTTGAATGAGATGTGCCATCCAGTTCAAGAACACATGTAGAGGCAGCCAACCATTTGCACTACCAGTACCAATGATGCTCACCTCAACCTTTATTCTACAGGGATTTCCCAAACATCCACTGGGCATGTCTTCGGAGTTGGCTACTTTTATGTGCCCCATTAAAGAGGTAAGCAAAGTGTTGACTTGCACCCAGTGCAGCATTGAACGGCAACAGAAGGGTCAGGAAAGATTTGCCTAAATTGCTGCCTTCCCCGAGGGCTTGGCTATCAGTTACTGCACATATATATAGAACCGTGTGCACTCATCAGCTATCATACATTACACTTCCATAGGAAGGCATTTATTTCATGAATGTGCAAATGCTGTGTAATGTTCACAAGAAAATAAATAACCTCAATACACAGTTCCTTTCAAGTGTCACAGCCTTCTGACTCAGATGCAAGAATGCTACCTACTGAGCCATGGTAGATACCATCAGCAGAGCAGCAGGGAGAGATACGTGAAAAAGGTATATTGTTCTTTTCTTCCAGTAAGCTCTGAAATTGGGCACCAGGATTTTCTATTGAAAGAATTGGCATTCAGAGAACTTTTTTTTTTGCTGACCACTGATGCTTTATCCTCTGCACAAAAATACAATAACAGACTGGTAGATATATTAAAATGAATTCACTTTATTGAGTTGTGCTATGCTTGTGGTGTATATTTAATGTATTTTGTTGGTGCGCTTGCCCTCTTGTGGGCCATGAGCTTCTCTGTTGTGGTTGTACATTTTTCTTATTGCTGAATGATTCCATAACTCTGGTGGATTGCTCCATATCCAACTGTTGAATAGTAGGAGATACAGAAGGCCCAATAACTGCATATCTGCAAATAATTCTTGAAACATGTGGATTAGTGCCGGGGTCTCTTTTGATGAAACTCCTGTTGTTTCCAGGGGTGCCACCTATGATCACTTGTGCAAATTATGCCATGACACAGAATTGCCACTGACATCACTGCAAGGCAAGTGTTTGTGTGCTACTTCATAGACACCACTGTTGGGCTGCATGTCTTCACAAGGCTTGATGATCTGTGTGTCTTAGCATAGGACACTGAATATCTAGGAGGTCCTAGAATCCCTTGCTCATGGTTGACTGCAACTGTTCTCCAAGTATGTTGAGCCCGGTTTTGACCTCAAAGCCTCTATAGTGACAATAGGAATATGGATGATCCTATTGTGCCTTTGGCCTGTAGAACCAAGATCTTTAACAGAGATTTGATTGGTGCTGCCATATGCTAAATGGCTGATTGTAGTGCAGACTGTATATTATAATTACTCCAGGTAAAGTCTGGGATTTCATTATTAGAACACAATGAATTGCAGGAGGAGCATTTCAAAATATAATTTGATGTTTTTAAAATGGATTTAGTATTTTTCTCTCTCGAGCACGCATTTTCTTAAAGGCTCACTTGTACTGGGCTTTTAGCAAAATAATTATTTGCTAGTACCTTTTTGAGAATTTAAAATATAAAATGATTACTGAATATTTTTCCAAAATAGCCATTCTGTTTTTAAAGTATAAGGAGATAAAAACTTGTGAAAAGTATGGAAACCACAAAATATGTGACAAACAAGTGTTGAAATCCAATCATTCCTTGAAATATCCAGTGAAATCATTGGGTCTATATTCAGCTACTTATTGCAATCACCAAACAAGTTCCCCTTTAAGAAATTAGAATAACATGACTGAATGAGACAACCACGCTGCACCTGTTTTATCGAGTGCTGAGCTCAGCGGCACTGTTATGACGCTGAGGACATGCTTTTGGCAAGGACCACATTAACATTTTGTTTAGGCGTAATAAGCCTCACACACAGCTGGCATGCAGGCCTTCACCACTACATGTACTTCACCAGAACACTAACTTGCAGTATGCATAACGGGCACAAGCACAGCCCTTAGCACCCAATAATATGGCTTTCATGTGCTTGATACACACCAACACTACATGCACTGACACTACATTATCAGCCAACATGTTTAGTGCACCCAATAATATGGCTTTCATGTACTCGATGTACAACAAAACTACAAGCACTGACAGTACATTATCAGCCGATGTGTTTAGTTGTCAATGCACCCTCAATTAAAAGGTGACACTGCATTCTGAACATTGAAATGAATATCTTTATATCATTGTATGTCAGCTGCAATTATTTGAAATATACACCTGCTTATTACTTGCAAAATATTTATCAAAGATACCACTTGAAGTGCTTTCTGTGTTTCTTTCCCTCTGTTCCTTCACCCATCTTACCCAACACAATAACTCCACTTGTGTGTGTATTGGACAAAACACTCTCACTCTTTCATTCCACCAGCAGCTCTTCAGTGCATTGTATGGGTGGGATTATCCTTTTTGGGGTAGATCAGCAGAGAGATGGGACTTGTGATCAGTCCCGCCCTACTCCAATTGCAGCCTGATTCTGACCCATTTTCCTGGGTCAGAGCTGGTTTGGGCCTGCAGAGCAGTGGGAGTCTGGCAATACTGAAGAGGAGAATGAGAGAGAACAAAAAAGTTTTGCACCAGTGAACATATTGATTGGTGTTTTTAAAAAGCTTCAAATCTTTAACTCTCAGAGACACCTGCAAAATATATTAACATGTTTGTTCTGTTATTTTTCATTTCTTTGTAGTCTATATAAAATCCAGCACCAAATGAAATTGGACTGCATAATTCACCACTCTAGCATGCATAAGTGAATTAGGGAGGTCAGTAACACAAATAGTATTTCTCTCTTGACATTTGGGACCAGCCAATGATCTTTTCGATTTGTGTACATTCCATGTTCCTCTCCACATGTCGCGGCACTCAAGAAGTTGATTCTGTATCACACAGTGTGTGCAACATCAAATGTGTATGTGCTGTAGTGCATTATTAGAGTCACTAACTATAGTGTTTATTCTGCATGCATGGTATATTATTCCCTTGCATGAACCTCCTACCCCCAACAAACTACTGTTTCTACAAACTACAACACATCCAAAATGTACATGTGCTCTCTTGCATCTCTTATGTAAAAAACAGCACTCCATCACTCTTGTCCTTTCTAAACTTAACCGACTTTCCATACCTCAAAAGAATCGATTATAATATCTGTATGAAAACCCATGACCATGCTACTTCTGAAATCTCCTCCAGCCATACATTCTTGTGCACACACTTCGCTCCTCTGACACAAGGTAATTTCTCATTTCCCATTTTGTCCGTTAGCAGTCATTCTTCTAGTCATTTAAATCTTTGCTATCTTGAATTTTCTCTCAGATTCCCTCCACCTTGCTACTGCCCTTCCAACTCTTAAAAGCTTCCTTAAAACCCTTTTCTCTGGGATGGTGGCCACTCCATAACTTCTTTATCTGTTTTGCTCAATGCCTATCTTTCTGTAAGATACTCCAAGAATCAGTTCTCTACATGAGGAACAGGGTAGGAATATAATTTGTTATTGTACAGTCAGCCACATTAGACAAGATTATTTATCTATGATAGACTTCTAACTAAGGAAGAAATTACATGCACATGTTTACCATACATCTGAGATTTTTGTGACATTGATTGAACTTCACATCTCATGTGAATGGATCTTGTTCTTAGGGTTGTATCTGAAAAATTCATCTGTGCTCAGAATATTTAAAAAGACTTTTAGAAGGTACAACATTTTTTTATTATTTGAATATGCTTCATTATTTTTAAGAATACAATGAATGTTAGAAGTGGATAAGCTGCAACTGCATGAGGAGGCCAATGTTTTTGGCTTCTCAAACCGCATGCTAACTTAAGCCTGATTGCTGCTACAATTATTATAATGTACTTTGCAGACTGAACAGCTACTGCGATAGGCACTTCAATCCAATATGCACAGACTGTCGTTATAGTTTGTTTTATGCCTATGGATGTAGCCATAACAACAGAGTCAAGAACAGAATAAGCATATTGACAGAGCTGGCACCAAAAACAGTCAAGATTTCATCTCTTTGCTTCATTCTTTTGGTGCATGCATAAAACACAAGCTTATTTTTTAACAACTCAAAATTCTAACTAAGAATTTTCTTATGCAACTATAAAACACACGGAAGACAAGGGCACAGATTGTTCTGGACCTAGACATCCTGCAGTGTGTACTGTTAGACTTGTTTGTACATGCTTAAGTTTAAAAAAAAATTCCTACAACGTTGCCAGAAATACGAGCTGATAACAGTGCACTGAGAGCAACAGGGCATCTCGAACCTTGGTGAACAATGAGACAAACACAACCATGAATTTAAGGATTGAGAAATAAACAGAGGGAGGACTGAGAAGGACAGTAAATTAGAGTGGGTGAATTCAATGTCAAATCAGGTATAGAAAGATGAATAAAGAGAGGGAAAGAAGGATTGTATTAAGAGAGACAGAAAAGAGACAGAGAAAGGAAAAGTTGGAAAAAATCAAAACGTTTAACATTTGATATTTTTAGAACTTGCAACAACAATTCACAACCTGAAGGAATGAGATTCCACACTTATAATTGTTTACTGTCTGGGCAAGAGAGGTTGATTGACAGTCACTCATAACTGTCACATTGTTAAAAGGGTAATTAGATAATTATTACATTTAACTTTCTGTGGTAAATTTAATAGATAATTAATATGTAAATGTAGCAAATTTATGAAAATCACAGGGAAATTAAGAGTGAGATGCTAATGGTGGAGCAGAGCAAATCAACCAGCAGCTTGTTGGGGCTTTGCAATTCATGAGGTATTTCTTCCTCACCACAAGTTGCTGCATGTTAATAATGGCATGTGCATTCAGACACCATTATTTTTGCAGCAAATTTGGGCTAAGGTTTATCCTGCTTAGGATGTAGTCCTGAAACAGAAGGAACTGTGAGGGTTATTTTGGTGAAAGAATGTAAACAAGCATCAAATGGTGCAGTGCTAAGACAAGATTGTTTGAAAGTCTGGTTTTAGCACTCAATTGCTTTTTACCATCATTTGAACTTGCCTGGAGGTGCTAAACCTGTAGGTTTAGCACTCAAGCATGAGTGAGACACAATTTTTGTGGAGCAGCAAATATATGGACTCCAAGTACACATTTTCATTGAAAGTGTGGAGTGGACTGGTGGATACACAGCAGCAGGTTTCAGGATGGCTTAGGGACCGAGTGAAAGGGTGCACAGGTTCTCAGATACAGCACTGGAGTTCCTGGTGGAGGAGGTCCAAAGGAAGAGGGATGTCCTGTACCCGCAGTGAGGAGGAGGTCCACCTCCCCTTCCTGTCCTTCTCTCCTGCAGTAATTGCCTAGCCCCATGTTCTCCTCCTATTCTTCCTGCAGACCTCTGAGGACCCCTAGCAAGATACCAATGACCAAGTGCTCCCTTTCTCCTGGTGAGTCCTATAAGGTAGAGCACTCACTCAGAGAACTTTCAGAATAAAAGTTGATGGAGTGTTGATGAAGTCTTGACCAAGTATCCCAGAAAGTCTCCCGATGTGTTTCAAAAGCTCCCTTCAAACCTCCGGTAACAAGTGAAATATGATATACTTTTAAGTAGCACTCGAAACCCTCTGCAACGACTTGGTTCCTCCCAATCAGTTAGTCATTTTTAGAACAGGGCATTATCTGCCAAAATGCTGTGCAGCTGTGATCCTTAATGAGTGCTAATAGGCAATTTAAGTGGCCCCTCAATGATCCTCAGGGCAGTTGTTCCTCGCCCAAGCTTCAATTCCTTTACCAAGATGGCATCTTGTACTAAACTGGCGTTTCAGCTCGAGACCCCACCTTGGTCATGGTGGAGCCTCTTTATCACCTGAAGGAGCCATCGAAACTTGTCCCCGTTTCTTGCTAATAGAAAAAAATAGTTGCAGTGTAATTTCTGACAATGCAGCAGTAAATTATTTAATATATTTGACAGAGTATTTCATGCAATGAATAAGCAAATTAGGTTTTTTTAAAGAGGATAGTTTATCTTTAAATTGTGGGAAGCTTCTAAATTACTTTTGCATGTCTAAATGTAGTGGCCCCTTTTTTTTGATATTGCAACGGTAGCAGATCCTCGACAGTTGGCACTTAGGCCCACTCCTTATTTGCATCCCTTAACCTGGCCCACTTTCAGGGCCAGAGGCATTACTTATTTCGGGTGAGGACCTGCACCATTGATGGTACAACTGAAACATCTGTTTCAGATGGGGGTGTGAGTACTCACTGCTGTGTCACCCAAGAAACTTTCAAAAAAAACTTTTAAGATTGCACCATTCTGAAGTAGACATGTCAACCTTTTACATTTTCAATGGCCCCTTTGATTCTTATTGCACAACCAGATGACAAGAATGCACAGGCATCCTCTGAACCCAGTGTTGCTTGGGCACAAATGTCAGGAAATGAACACATGACTTAGATCGTTTAGTTGCTCAGTGTCATAACACACCTGCCCGTTCATTTGTAGCCTATGTCGTTTTGTTGACTAACTCCGAATAGAATGGGCCCTACCAGAACTCCTAATAGACATGGGCCCTACCAGTGAGAACTCTTTCAGTTCCTGTCCATCAACTAGGTTTGACTGGTAAAATTGGATCAAAACTCCCATCTTTGTAACTATATCATAATGCGATTTTAGTTTGTGTATTTCTGACACCTTTGGTGCCTTAGCATTGTGGGACCAGTCTGCTAATTCTCTGTTAGCTCTAGTGTCAAACCTGACTCAGTGGTAGCACTCTCAGAGGTTTGTAAACTTTAACCCCACTGCAGGACTGGGAATACTGCACTGTCAAATGTGACATGTTTCAGATGAGATGTTAAAGTGGGGGCCCCCGAGGTGGATGTAAAGGTTCATGTTGTATGATTGCTTTAAGAGTGATGTCCCTTTAAGAACTCTATATGCTAATAAGATAAGTACCAGGATGTAGTCATATCACTAGAAGCCATCGTCACTCTACACTGTAACACTCTGGACAAAGGTTCTGTATATAGTTTGCTCTGTATTATATGCATTAGTTTAGCTGTTAATAAACTTTATAGAGATCTTCAAAAAACTGGAATCCATGTACCTTACTGCATTGTTAAAATAACACAAGCTGAGAAAAGCTCCATAGAATGGAAGCATGGCTGAAAATCAAGCGATTGGGTGAGTCATTGTGCCGACGATCGAGAAATCCCGGTAAAAAAAGCCTTTGAAGAGTTTTTAAAAATTAATTTTCTAAAGGCTCCATGTGAGCGCGAGAAGAAAAGAGAAAACCCTGAAAGGTGTGCAAACTGAAAAAAAAGTCCGCTTGTAAAAAGAAGCGTGGCAAACTCCAGAATACAGCAGAGTCTTCATTAAACCAGTCAAGCTGAAAAAAATCATTAAACCAGTCAAGCTAAAAAAAATCATTAAACCAGTCAAGTGTGAAGAAGATAAACAAACTCTAGCAAAAAAAGCAAAGGGGAAAACCCTTGAATTGCCTATCGAACAGTTGTGTACACATACAAGCAAAGTGCTGAAAGAGAAAAAAACAGAGAATACTGTCAAGCACCTGTTACACTCTGTCAAAGCAGCTAGCCTGAAAAAAAATTCTTAAAGGAGAAACAACATAGAGTTAATAGAACAAGTTTCAAAACAGGTTTTAAGCTACAAATAGAAAACACAGTGCTGAAGGCACACGCAGAGATGAACAAAGTTAAATATAGAGCAGAAAGCAAAAGAACAGCAGAAGAATGGATATCAAATTTCCCAGCATGAACTGGAAGTCCATTGATATCCTATCTGAGTTCAAACTTTTTAAACAAAGAAGGCAATTATACTTCATAGACCAAGCAGCTGCAGAACCAGAGATAGCAGTTAGAAATGAGGGGTTATACAGAATCAATACCTCTGGCTTATCGGAAGAGGACCAGAAAGATCCTGTAAAGATTTGGAAAGTGCTAGAAGATCAGCTTCAGGTAAGAGTGAATTTTAGAATTCCATCACCTGGAATTGATGTCCTATAGGCAACAGTAACAGGAATTAATAGATCAATTCGTCAGTAGATGCTGTAGTAAGGGCAACAAATGCATTTTTCAGAAACTGAGCCATCAGAGTGAATAATGGAGCTGGTGATTGTCTCAACACTTATTGAAGCATTTCAAAAAGACCTCTTGGCGGAAAAAGAAAGGTACAGCATTGATGCGCTGCTAGAAGATGGCAGGAAATATGAAGCCATTATAACTGGACAACAGCATCTGCAAGTAGTAGGTGGAGCCAACAGTATTAGCACAGTGACCAGGTCACAAAAAGCAAGCCTGCTGTGCTGTAAGTGTGGTTTGTCCCATTCACCGTGAAGTTGTCCTGCATTTCAAGATCTGTACAAGGCATGCGGTGACTCGGCCTATGCAAGAAATCTGGCTCCAAAGACACAGCCAAAAGTCACAATAGGACACAAACAAACAGAAGACAGGCGCAGCAACATGGCAACAGCAACATGGAGAGTGCCAGAGACCGGCATAAATGCAAGTCGATACACGAAGTCCACAGTGAAATAGACCTGAGACAAGACTCAGAGCAGAGTGATTCTCAGCCAGAAGATGAGCAGGCGTTTTACATTGTGAACCTGACACATTGTGTTGATGAAGTCAAACAACTGGAAGCTTTTGCTACTAGTAATATCATGTACACAAAGAATGTTGACAAACACACTCAGGAGTAAGATTGATATGGGAGCTAGTGGAACAATCCTACCAATCCGAATCCTGAAAGATATGTACCAGGGTCATTGGAAATTAGTGATACAACTGACAACTGCAAAGTTTACTTCATACAATGGATCACCCATCCCTTACAGTGGCACACTAACAATGCAATGCAGCTATGGCAAGTCAGCATGGAAACCACAAATATGTTACCTGGTAGATACAGGTGGACCCGCAGTGGCAGGACTACCAGTGTGTAAGAATCTCAACATTGTGACTATCCACAAGGTCACCAAGGTACCCACTACAGCAGAAGAGACCAAGGGTACATGCATTGAGTCAGTCTAGGACTTACAACGAATGTACCTGGACTGGTTTCGATGCCATAGGAGATTTCAAGGGCGATGCCGTACTGCATCTCGGAGAGAATGCAATTCTGTCAATCAACCCTTCCAGAAAGTGCAGCATGCACATACAAAAAAAGCCTAAGCACGAGTTGGATGACATGGAACTCAATGGCATCATCTGTCATGTGCATCATCACACAAACTAGTGCAGCTCAATTACGTGCGTACAAAAGAAGGATGGAGCAATCGGGGTAAGTCTAGATCCGAGGTGTCTAAACCTTTCCCTAAAGAGATTCCCCCACAAGATTCCAACACGAGATGAAGTGAATCCCAAGTTCACAGGAGCCAAATTCTTCTCCAAGTTGGATACTGAACATGGATATTAGTCGATACATCTAGCTAAGGAATCTCAGGAAGTCACCACCTTCAGAACACCATTTGAAAGATATTGTGTCCAGAAACTACCCCTTCTGCTTATCTGTCAGTCAAGATCTGTTTCAACAGCATACGGACAGAATTATAGAAAATATGCCTGGATGTATATGCATTGCCGATGATATTGCAGTAATGGGCAAAACCAAAGAAGAGCATGATTGGAATCTTCATTCACTGATGGCAGTAGCTCATCGCGAAGGGCTCATTTTTAACAGGACGGAATGTCAGGTGACTGTAAGTCAGATCCATTTTTTTGGCGCCATCGATTCAGGTTGTGGAATCCGTCCTGACCCAGGCAAAGTCAAAGCTGTAAAGCATATGCCTACTCCACAAAACAAAGAAGATCTACAGAAATGTCTTGGATTTTTCAACTTCTTGGCACCATACATTGCTAATTTTTTTGACAAAGCATCATCACTGAGAGAGCTCCTAAAGAAAGACGTACCGTATGTATGGCAGGAGGACCATCAGCATATGTTTGAGTCTCTCAAACAAGCATTGTCAGCAGAAACCTGTACCCTGCAGTACTATGATCCAAGGAAGAAGACAATCCTGGATGTCAACGCCTCACAGAAAGGGTTAAGAGTGTGCATCCTGCCGGATGGCAAACAAATTGCATTCAGATCCAAAAGTTTATCCTCAGCTCAATCCAATTACTCAAACATAGAGCTTGCTCTGGTGTTTGGCATCATAAGATTCCACACCTACCTGTTTAATAAGCAGTTCACTGTGGAAACCAACCACAAACCACTGGAGATGATCTGGTGCAACCATTGGCAAGTTCACCACCTCGACAGCGACTTTTAGTGAAAGAACAGGGGTACGACTTTGATGTCTGCTACAAACCAGGTACCAAAATGGTCACCTTGGATATGATGAGCAGATTGCCAAATCTGAACAAGAATGAAGAAGTTCCATTGAATCTACAAGTAGATAGCATGGACATCGAGGTGGAAAATGTGCTCAAAGTCAATTTACTGCATTTTGGTCAGCACAAATGTGACCAACTGCAATTAGAAACAGCCAATGATCCACAATTGAAGGCATTGTGGAGAGTCATCATAGGAGGATGGCCTGATATGATAAAAGAGGTGCCAGAAACCCTCAGATGCTTTTGGCCTTATCGAGATGAACTTGTATCTCGAGAGACGTAACCTTCAAGGGAAAACAAGTGCCCAATTGTGCCCAAAGCTCTCCAACAGGACATCTTGTCACAACTTCACCAAGGCCATATGGGTATAGAGCGAATGAGACAACTGGCACAATACACTGTTTATTGGCCAGGGATCAACGGTGACATCGAAAGTTTAGTGATGATGTGTGAGACATGCCAGAGCCACCAGCCACAACAATGTAAAGAATCTCTACACCCTCACGAGAATCCATCAGTCCCTTGATCCAAAATCGCCACTAATATATTTACCGTGAATGGAGACGACTTTATCTTAGTCACCGATTATTTCTCCAAATTTCCAGTTGTCAGACAGGTAAAAGACACTTCAAGCACGGTTGTCACAGACACATTGAGTGCCATATTCAGTCTGTTCGGTGCACCTGAATGAATTATTTCTGACAATGGGCCACAGTATACAGCCAGACCTTTCAGGAATACGTGTGCCAAATGGGGCGTGAACCATGTGATGCCTTCACCACATTACCCTAGATCTAATGGTCTTGCCGAGCAAATGGTTCACACAGTTAAATCACTTATCCTGAAGTGTCGGGCAACGAAACAAGATTTTCGTGTTGCCATGTTGCACCTCAGAGCTACACCTGTGGATATGGGCTTACCATGACCAGCAGTGATCATGTTTGGCAGACAAGTGAGAATGATTCTGCCAAGCCGTCATCTGTCCAAAGTCTCTGAAATGCAGCAGACACTGTTCAAAAAACAAGGGAGAATGAAGATGGTGCATGACCGACATGCAGGGGCAGAACTACCTCAACTACACGTAGGACAAAAGGACAGGGTCAGACACCCCACAGTGAGAACATGGTTACCCACAGAGGTATCCAAAGTATGCAGTGAGCCTAGGTCTTATGAGGTTACAACATCTAATGGAGCAGTGTTGAGGTGGAACCGAAGCCAACTAAGAGAAGTGTGCAATACTCCAATTGCACACAGCGGACTGGAAAGAACACACTCCAACGATGAGGGTGTGACGGAGTAACAGGACAACAATCAACACATTGGCAACACGTCTGCAAGCCAAGAACGGCCAAGGATGAAATCCACATCCCTAGAAGTTATACCAACAAGATCTGGGAGAGTTGTTAAACCACCGAAACGATATACGGACTTTTAAGCTTCTGCACTCATAACTGTCACAATCCATAACTTTATACTTGTACATTTTATAATCTCTATCCCTGTATAACTAATTTTGATGATATCCAATTTGTAGCGTACAAGACTTATCTTTGGAAAGAAAGGGGATTTTGTATGATCGCTTTAAGAGTGATGACCCTTTAAGAACTCAGTATGCTAATGAGCTAAGTACCAGGATTTAGTAATGTGACTAGAAGCCATAGTCACTCTGCATGGCAAAACCCTGGACAAAAGGTTCTGTATATAGTTTGCTATGTATTGTATGTACTAGTTTAGCTGTTAATAGACCTTCTAGAGATCTTCAAGGAACTGGAATCCACGTACCTCATTATGTTGCTTAAGATAACACAAAGAAACTCATGACATTTCCCATGACACTATTCAAAGATTAGTAGGATAATTCTCCAAGTTTGCTGGCCAACCTTTATTCTTCAACACACACTATTAAATCCGATTTACTTGTCATTTATCTCATTGTTATTAATCAGAACTTGCTGTGTGTAAATTAGACCCTGTTTGCCTGGATAACAACAGTGAGTACATTTAAAAAGCAATTCATTGGCAATGAAGCATATGGGATGTCCTGAGGATGCGAAAGTCGCTATATAAATGCAAGTGCATTTTCCTCAGTGGTCTAAACTACCTAAATTCCTTTGTATGTTTTACTCTTGCCAGATGTTGGACAGAGAGATTTCAGCCTCCTTGCATGTTGGTATGTAACCAAGCATCACTCCGGGATTGGCCACAATCTCGAGTGTCATGCAAGCTGAACTTACCTTTGTGGTCATTGTAATTTTAGTCTGGTTCAGCTCCACACTCATTGCTGACTCCAATAATAACCCAAGCTTCCCCTTTCTTAATCACATTAGTCATAACACCCCCATCACTCAAATCATTCACCACCAGAACCTAATACAGACTTGATGGGCCATTGTAACATTCCAGGATGCTATACTTCTCATAATATTGACTACGATATTACTTAATAGGAAACACAAATTTCTGTACTTGTCCATTTCTGTTCTACTAAATTCTGAATAATAACATTCTAGACTGTTCACCAACACATTTTTTCCTGCTGCAGTCCACAATAACTCTCGACACATAGTCTGCTCCATTAATCGGCAACACGTGATAGTTACACAACCAGTGATTCGGAATTTAGTTCCAACTTATTCATAAAAGCAAGAAATCAAGGCAATATGCCAGTTCACATAATGCTCTTCTATATGTTTGCCTGTCAGATAAATACAGTTTACTTAATGTAAGTTTGCTATACTTTTTAAAACTGCTAAAGAGCAACACAGTCTTGTATTTGCCTCAGTTAGGAGAAGAAAGATAAATTGCTGGTTAAACAAATATTATATTACACTTTTATGTGTCTAATGTCCTATGGCTTTAACTAAACTATTTTGCTCACATTATGGCAGCCAGGAAATGTTGTAAACCTCAATGGTCCACATAATTCTTCACATACTGGCATGAAATCAATATTTTGTTATAATATTACAAAACTTTATGAATTACATTAATTGATAATCTGTTGAGTTGAAAGCTTTAATTGCATTTTTAAATTGTTACATACTAGTTAGTACTAACTTGCATGTTGCATGTTATATAAAGTGAGTTTTTGCTCATTCATTGTTTGGATGCGGTGATGAGCGAATGGGTTTGAGTAAGTGTTGAGTGGTTGTACAGGTAAGTAACCTTTACGTGGTGTATGGTTCAGGTGTTCTCAAGATACTTCAAAGAACTGGCCTTGGAATATGTGTGCAGTTGTTGGCACAACAAGATTTGAAATGCACAAGCTGAGAGAATTACTAATTGTTCTGATGAGAGGTTACAGACCTGAAACATTAACTCTGTTTCGCTCTCCACAGATGCTGCCAGACCTGCTGTGTATTTCCAGCACTTTCTGTTTTTATTTCAGATTTCCAGCATCCACAATATTTTACCTTTACTAGCTGTAGTGTTATCCTGTGTTCTTAAGTCTTCCTTAAATGATTCAACACAAACACTATTTATAGTCTTATTTATATACATTCTATGATCTCAGGTCCAGGTCGTTTCCTCATTGGTGTTCTCTCTAAACTATGTGTTGAGTGTGCCTCTCAAAATGATGTCTCCCCTTATCTATGTATGATGACATCATCAGTTGAATCTGTGGCCGAGTCTCTTAAAGGTGAAGTTACTTAAAGGTGAAGTCACCACTGCACAACATTACAATTCCCCCCTTCTTTTAAATTTAAACTTTCCCCCTTTTCTTTAAAAATTAACAATTGTTCTCTAGCTGCTTCATCATGCAAAATTATATTGAACAAAACTCAGTTGGACTGAAGTTTAAGAACTTGGAAGGGAGAGGTTTCAGGCACATCGCCCTCAATACCAGACTTTTTTTCCCGCCAGGCTCCGTTCATCACCTAACAATGACATAGTCTTTAGATTGGACAGGTAATCAATGAAGTCTCGATGATCTTCACTGTGGATCTTGCAGTATCAATCTTGGCTGTGCTTGATTTGGCTGAGCTGCATCTTGCATCGTCATAGAGGTGAAATCATCAAAGCCATCTTCATCATTTTCTTCTGGAATTGTTTTAGCATTGACTCTTTTGATGAAAGTTACATTTCTCTTTACATGTAGTTTCCTCTTTTCGCTGTGATCATGTTTCCTTTTTTCTGAACTACTCTAAGCACTCTTGGGTCAAATGGTGAGCTAATTCTCGATGTTTTCTCTTACTGAACTAGGACTTTGTCTCAAATAAAAACAAAAAGTGCTGGAAATACTCAGCAGGTCTGGCAGCATCTGTGGAGAGAGAAGCAGAGTTAACATTTCAGATCTGTGACGTTTCATCAGAACAGAATAGAACAGAATGACTTTGTCTCCTGCTTTTATCTCATTATCTTTTGTGTGAATCCGCCGGTCTGCAAGTCTCTTTAATCTTCTGTTTTTGACTCTTCTCCCTATCCCTCAAGCTTTCTGTTGAGTGTGTATTGGGTTGCATAGGCATGAATTGTGGCAGTTTGCACTTCATCTGTCTTCTGACAATGTTGATTGTGATCAGCTTCAATTTGTTGGTAGTTTTGAAACTTAGCAGATTTCCCTTGCTTGAGTCTACGACGGAGAACTCAGTCTGACATGTGGACCTATGGGAGGATTTGAGAATAACTTGAATTATCCCTTGGAGTGGTAGAGGGGTAGAGGAGAAGATTTTAGATATCGACTTCTTCAATTGGAGTTTCTGTTTTGTGGAATGTCGGGGCATCCATTATGTTGACTGCTCCTGAGCCAATTACTGCAGAGATTGTTGAATTTTTAAATAATTCATTCATGCGATGTGGGCATCGCTGGCGAGGCCAGCATTTATTGCCCATCCCTAATTGCCCTTGAGAAGGTGGTGGTCAGCTGCCTTCTTGAATTGCCTCAGTCCATGTGAGGTAGGTACACCTACAGTGCTGTTAGGAAGGGAGTTCCAGGATTTTGGCCCATGGACAATGAAGGAACGGTGATATAGTTCCAAGTCAGGATGGTGTGTGACTTGGACAGGAACTTGCAGGTGATGATGTTCCCATGCATCTGCTGCTCTTGTCCTTCTAGGTGGTGGAGGTCGCGGGTTTGGAAGGTGCTGTCTAAGGAACCTTGGTGCGTTGCTGCAGTGCATCTTGTAGATGGCACACACTGTTGCCATTGTGCGTCGGTGGTGGAGGGAGTGAATGTTTGTGGATGGTGTGACAATCAAGCGGGCTGCTTTGTCCTGGATGCTGTCGAGCTTCTTGAGTGTTGCTGCAGCTGCACCCATCCAGGCAAGTGGAGAGTATTCCATCACATTCCTGACTTGTGCCTTGTAGATGGTGGACAGGCTTTGGGGAGTCAGGAGGTGAGTTACTCGCCGCAGGATTCCTAGCCTCTGACCTGCTCTTGTAGCCACGGTATTTATATGGCTACTCCAGTTCAGTTTCTGGTCAATGGTAGCCCCTAGGATGTTGATAGTGGAGGATTCAGCTATGGTAATGCCATTGAATGTCAAGGGGAGATGGTTAGATTCTCTCTTGTTGGATATGGTCATTGCCTGGCACTTGTGTGGCACAAATGTTACTTGCCACTTATAAGCCCAAGCCTGGATATTGTCCAGGTCTTGCTGCATTTCTACACGGACTGCTTCAGTATTTGAGGAGTCGCGAATGGTGCTGAACATTGTGCAATCATCAGCAAACATCCCCACTTCTGACCTTATGATTGGAGGAAGGATATTGATGAAGCAGCTGAAGATGGTTGGGCCTAGGACACTACCCTGAGGAACTCCTGCAGTGATGTCCTGGAGCTCAGATGATTGACCCCCAACAACCACAGCGATGTTCCTTTGAGCTAGGTATGACTCTAACCAGCAGAGAGTTTTCCCCCTGATTCCCATTGACTCCAGTTTTGCTAGGGCTCCTTGATGCCATACTCAGTCAAATGCTGCCTTGACGTCAAGGGCAGTCACTCTCACCTCACCACTTGAGTTCAGCTCTTTTGTCCATGTTTGAACCAAGGCTGTAATGAGGTCAGGTGCTGAGTGGCCCTGTCGGAACCCAAACTGGGTATCACTGAGCAGGTTATTGCTAAGCAAGTGCTGCTTGATGGCACTGTTGCTGACACCTTCCATCACTTTGCTGATGATTGAGAGTAGACTGATGGGGCAGTAATTGGCCGGGTTGGACTTGTCCTGCTTTTTGTGGTCAGGACATACCTGGGCAATTTTCCATATTGCCGGGTAGATGCCAGTGCTGTAGCTATACTGGAACAGCTTGGCTAGGGGTGAGGCAAGTTCTGGAGCACAGATCTTCAGTACTATTTCCGGAATATTGTCAGGATCCATAGCCTTTGCAGTATCCAGTGCCTTCAGTCATTTCTTGATATCACGTGGAGTGAATCGAATAGGCTGAAGTCTGGCATCTGTAATGCTGGAGACTTCATGAGGAGGCTGAGATGGATCATCAACTTGGCACTTCTGGCCGAAGATTGTTGGAAATGCTTCAGCCTTATCTTTTGCACTGATGTGCTGGGCTCCCCCATCATTAAGGATGGGGATATTTGTGGAGCCACCTCTACAGTTAGTTGTTTAATTGTCCACCACCATTCACGGCTGGATGTGGCAGGACTGCAGAGCTTACATCTGATCCGTTGGTTATGGGATCGCTTAGCTCTGTCTATTGCATGCTACTTATGTAGTTTGGCATGCAAGTAATCCTGGGTTGTAGCTTTACTAGGTTGACACCTCATGTTGAGGTATGCCTGGTGCTGCTCCTGGCATGCCCTCCTGCACTCCTCATTGAACCAGTGTTGGTCTCCTAGCTTGATGGTAATGGTAGAGTGGGGGATATGCCGGGCCATGACGTTACAGATTGTGGTTGAGTACAATTCTGCTGCTGCTGATGGCCCACAGCGCCTGATGGATGCCCAGTTTTGCATTGCTAGATCTGTTCAAAATCTATCCCATTTAGCACGGTGATAGTGCCACACAACACGATGGACAGTATCCTCAATGTGAAGGCAGGACTTCGTCTCCACAAGGACTGTGTGGTGGTCACTCCTACCAATACAGTCATGGACAGAAGCATCTGCGGCTGGCAGATTGGTGAGAACCAGGTCAAGTATGTTTTTCCCTCTTGTTGGTTCTCTCACCACCTGCCGCAGACCCAGTCTAGCAGCTATGTCCTTTAGGACTCAACCAGCTCGGTCAGTAGTGGTGCTACCGAGCCACTCTTGGTGAAGGACATTGAAGTCCCCCACCCAGAGTACATTTTGTGCCCTTGCCACCGTCAGTGCTTCCTCCAAGTGGTGTTCAACATGGAGGAGTACTGACTCATCAGCTGAGGGAGGGCGGTAGGTGGTAATCAGTTGGAAGTTACCTTACCCATGTTTGACCTGATGCCATGAGACTTCAGGGGGTCCAGAGTCGATGTTGAGGACTCCCAGGGCAACTCCCTCCCTACTGTAGACCACTGTCCCACCACCTCTGCCGGGTCTGTCCTGCTGGTGGGACAGGACATACCCAGGGATAGTGATTGCATTGTCTGGGACATTGTCTGTAAGGTATGATTCCGTGAGTATGACTATGTCAGGCTGTTGCTTGACTGGTCATTGGGACAGCTCTCCCAACTTTGGCACAAGGCCACAGATGTTAGTAAGGAGGACTTTGCATGGTCGACAGGGCTGGGTTTGCCGTTGTCGGTGCCTAGGTCGATGCCGGGCTATCCGTCCGGTTTCATTCCTTTTTATTGGCTTCGTAGTGGTTAGGTACAACTGAGTGGCTTGCTAGGCCATTTCAGAGGGCATGTAAGAGTCAACCACATTGCTGTGGGTCTGGAGTCACATGTAGGCCAGACCAGGTAAGGACAGCAGATTTCCTTCCCTAAAGGACATTAGTGAACCAGATGGGTTTTTACAACAATCAACAATGGTTTCATGGCCATCATTCGACTAGCTTTTTAATTCCAGATTTATTAATTAAATTCAAATTCCACCTTCTGCTCTGGTGGGATTTGAACCCAAGTCCCCAGATCAATACCCTGGGTCTCTGGGTTACCGGTCCAGTGATAATACCACTACGCCACCGCCTCCCCCTGTGTACACATCGCACAAGGGCAGGCATAGGTACTTGTGATTCCGAGCAAAGAAAATTCTCTTGTGTTGTGAATATGTAATCTTCCTTCTGACATTCAACTCTCTTAATATCTTGTGCAGGCTTTAAATTGGCATATTCTTGTGGAATGTCCCATTTTTCTGCAGGCTTTACACTTATTTCCTCTCGCAGGACAAGTTTGGTACTGAGGATATGTACCATCACAATGATTGCATGTTCGATCATGAGGTGATTGTAATCTCTGTCTTGGTCTTTCTTGACGTGCCTCTCGGTTTCTTCTGTGCCCTTATGTTTGGTGTGTTTCTCTGGTGAAACCATCCTCATGTGGCATTCGCAGATTCTGTCAACAATCCTCACCTGGCCTCAGGTGATTCTCGTCTTATGTTATTTGCCTTTTTCCTTCTAAGACTTCAGCTTGTCTTTCGCTGGCTTCCAGCATTCTGCCAACATCGAGTAGCCTTTGCAAGTTTAACAGTTCATCCCCTCTAAGTGTTTGCCTTCTTAGTCTTGATGATTGGCAGGTCATAATAATCTGGGAGATGATTTTTTTGTTCACATCTGTGAAGTTGCAATCCTGGGTCAGACTTCTGAGTCCCGTCACATAGTGGTCAAGAGTCT
Organism: Heterodontus francisci; assembly: GCF_036365525.1. NCBI lineage: Eukaryota > Metazoa > Chordata > Chondrichthyes > Heterodontiformes > Heterodontidae > Heterodontus > Heterodontus francisci. The sequence goes on along the minus strand of NC_090384.1, from coordinate 80,953,434 downwards.
CGCACTTATCCTCTTTTGCTTGCCTGAAGACATCAATTTCATAGTGAAGATTTGCCCTCAGTTGAAAATATCTTGTTAGATCATTCTTCACTACAACAGAATCATCGTCCGTTCCGGTGTCTGTGAATATATCAAAAATATCATCAACTTTTGATCCAGCATAGTGTAGGAATAACGCTCTCTTTCTTTGGGATGTATTGATATCAAGTGCCACCATTAGGCATTCTAATCTTGCTAGCCATTTGCTCCAGTTTGACCCTGGGTTGCTGTCCATCTCTGTAAAAGCTGGTAAGACTGGCAGTTGCTGCGCACACATGGTGATGCTTAAATCTGGAACAAAACTTTTTTTTCTGTTCCTGCCCAGGTTTTCTGTCTATTCCAGTCTACATTTTCTCTCTGAAGCAGTCCTGGTTTCCTCTCACATTTTTTGTCTGTGTTTCCTTTTTTTAAGCCTCATCTCCAGAATATGTAGTGTTGTGCTGTGTTCTTAAGTCTTCATTAAATGATAACTGCAGGCTTTATATTTGTATCCAACACAAACACTATTTATTGTCTTATCTACATTCTATGATCTCAGGTCCAAGTCTTTTCATCACTGGGGTATGTGTGTATTCCTTCTAACCATGTGTTGAGTGTTCTTCTCAAAATGGTGTCTCCTTATATATATATGATGATGTCATCTGTCGTATCAGTGGCCTGGTCTCTTAAAGGTAAAGTTTGTTAAAGGTGAAGTCACCGCTACACTACATTACACTAACTGAGGTTACTCCAGAGATTTGGGGTTGTGAGAATTACAGACAATACCTGAAGAAAATTCAATTTTCTAAAATCAAATTTACTTGTAATCAGCGATTTGCTATTCTGCTATTATAAAATGATAGCACAGCTACCACAATGGTTCCATGTATTTATTATATAGATTACAATAACAACTTATATTTATATAGCACCTTTAACATAATAAAATGTTCCAAGGTGTTTCACAGCAGCGTTATAAAATAAAGTATGACACCGAGCCACAAACTATTAGGTCAGATGTCTAAAGGTTGGTCAAAGAGGTAGATTTTAAGGAGTGTTTTATAGGAGGAAAGCGAGGTGGAGAGGCAGAGCAGTGTAGGGAGGGTATGCCAGAACTTAGGACTTAGGCAACTGAAGGCACGGTCAACAATGGTGGAGCAATTAAAATCAGGGGTGCTCAAGAGACCAGAATTAGAGAAATGCAGATGTCTTGGAAGGTTGTGGAGCTGGAGGAGTTTAGAGATTAGTTTAGAGCAAGGCCATGAAGAGATTTGAGAACAAGGATAAGAATTTAAAAATCTAGATGTTGCTTAACTGGGAGCCAATGTAGGTTAGCGAACACAGGAGTGATAGGGGCACAGGACTTGGTGTGAGTTAAGAAGACATGGGCAGCAGAGTTTTGGATGACCTCATGTTTACCAAAAGTGGAATGTGGGTTACAAGCCAGGGGTGCATTGGAATACTCAAATCTTGAGGTAACGAAGGCATGAATGAGGCTTTCAGCAGCAGATGAGCTGAGACAGGGGTAACGTTGGTCAAAGTTATGGAGGTGGAAATAGGCGGTCTCAGTGATGGCACGAATATGAGGTTGGAAGTTCATCTCGGCGTCAAATATAACCCCAAGGTTGCAAACAGACTGGCTTAATCTCAGACTGTTGCCAGGGATTGGGACGGAGTCTCTGGCTGGGGAACAGAGCTTGGAGCAGGAACTGAAAACACTGGCTTTACTCTTCCTAATATTTAATTGGAGGAAATTTCTGCTCATCTAGTACTGGATATCAGATAAGCAATCTGATAATTTAGCCACAGTGGAGGTGTTGAGTGAAGTGGTGGTGAGATAGAGCTAGGTGTTAGCATACATGTAAAATTAATGCTATGCTTGCGGATGATGCTGCCAAGGGACAGCATGTAGATGAGAAATGGGAGGGGGCCAAGGATAGACCCTCGAGGGACACCAGAGGTTATGGTGCGGGAGCAGGAAGAGAGGCCATTGCAAGTAATTCTTTGGTTATGATTAAACAAATAAGAATGGATCCAGGTGAGAGCAGTCCCACCCAGGTGAACAACAGTGGAGAGGCATTGAAGGAGGCTGATGTGGTCAACCATGTGAAAGGTTCAGACAGGTCGAGAAGGACAAGGAACAAAAGTTTACTTTCGTCACTGTCACATAGGATGTTATTTGTGACTTTGATAAGAGCTGTTTTGGTACTGTGCTAGGGGCGGAATCCTGATTGGAGGTTTTCAGACATGGAGTTCTGGAAAAGATGGGAACAGATTTGAGCATAGAATTTACAAGAACACAAGAAATAGGAGCAGAAGTAGACCATGTGGCCCATCGAGCCTGCTCCGCCATTCAATATGATCATGGCTGACTTTGGGCTTCAATTCCACTTTCCTGCCCGCTCCCCATATCCCTTGGTTTCCTGCAAGACCAAAGATCTATCTATCCCAGCCTTAAATGTATTCAATGATGGAGCATCCACAACCTTCTGAGGTAGAGAACTCCAAAGAAAACACAAAATCAAGCCATTTGACCCAGTTGGTTTATTCCAGTGTTTACACTGCACCCTGCTTCATCTAACCCTATCAGCAAAGCCTTCTCCGTCATGTACTTATCTAGCTTCCCCTTAAATGCATCTATTCACCGGCACAGTGGCGCAGTGGTTAGCACCGCAGCCTCACAGCTCCAGCGACCCGGGTTCAATTCTGGGTACTGCCTGTGTGGAGTTTGCAAGTTCTCCCTTTGTCTGCGTGGGTTTTCTCCGGGTGCTTTGGTTTCCTCCCACAAGCCAAAAGACTTGCAGGTTGGTAGGTAAATTGGCCATTATAAATTGCCCCGAGTATAGGTAGGTGGTAGGGAAATATAAGGACAGGTGGGGATGTGGTAGGAATATGGGATTAGTGTAGGATTAGTATAAATGGGTGGTTGATGGTCGGCACAGACTCGGTGGGCCGAAGGGCCTGTTTAAGTGCTGTATCTCTAAACTAAACTAAACTATTTTATGTGGTAGTGAGTTCCAACTTCTCACCACTCTCTGAGTGAAGATGTTTCTCCTGAATTTCTTATTGGATTTACTAGTGACTACCTTATATTTAGGACCCCTAGTTTTGGACTCCCCACAAGCAGAATCATTTTCCCTACATATACTCTATCAAACCCATTCATAATTTTAAAGGCCTCTATGAGGTCAACCTCAGCTTTCTCTTTTCTAGAGAAAAGAGCCTCAGCCTGTTCAGTCTTTCCTGATAGTTAGAACATTTCCCTTCTGGTGTCATCCTTGTAAATCTTTTTTGCAGCTTCTGCAGTGCCTCTATACCCTTTATCCACGAAGTAGCAGAGCAATTACTAGAATGGTACCAGAGATCATGGACTTCAGTTATGTGGAGAGACTGGAGAAGCTGGGGTTGTTCTCCTTAGAGAAGAGAAGGTTAAGAGGAGATTTGTTAGAGGTGCTCAAAATCGTGAATGGTTTTGGAAGAGTAAATAAGGAGAAACTGTTTCAAGTGGCAGAAGGTTCGGCAACCAGAGGACACAGATTTAAGGTAATAGGAAACATTGTTTTACAAAGTGAGCAGTTGTAATCTGGAATGCATTGCCTGAAAGGGTGGTGGAAGCAGATTCATTAGCAACATTCAAAAGAAAATTAGCTAAATACTTGTAAGGAAACATTTACAAGGCTATGGGGAAAGAGCAGGGGACTAAGATTAATTGAATAGCTCCATCAAAGAGCTGGCACTGGCATATTGGCTAAATGGCATTTTGTTGGGTACATGGGGTACAGTAGCAGAGTGGTTATGTTACTGGACTAATAATCCAGAGACATGGGGCTGAATTTCATAGAGCCCTCTACATGGGTAACGGTGGCGGGGGTGGGGGGGATGAAGATTGCTCAGGATGAAGCCCGCCACCAACCTCGACGCCAGCAGGGCCCGTCCCAATCTTGACAGCAACGGACCGATATCGTGGCGGTCCCCCCCCCCCCACCGCTTGGCGATGAGACCACTATTTAAAAATTCAAATTTAATTTATATACCTTAGGTAATGAAGTTCCTGTCGCCTCCTGAAGTACGGTGGCGATCTTCATCCTGGTGGCCTGCACTGCCGCGCCTTCAAATCCCTGTCCAGGGAAACGAGGCGCGACACCTGGGTGGAGGAAGGAGGAGGGAAGTTTATCAGTGCGGGGGTGGGGAGCGGGGTCAAACTTACTTGATTGGTCTAGGGGGTGATGGCAAGGGTTTAAAGGTAAAAGTTTCTGAATTTTGCGGGGGGGAGAGGTCATATATTCAAGGTAAGTATTTCAGGGAGGAAAGGCAGGAATGATTTGCAATGCTATTGGGGGGGTTGGAAAGATTTTTTCATTACTTTTAATAATTGTAAATGATATGTTCCCTTAAAAATTTTAAATTGTCATTCACGGCTCTGAGCCCTTTAAAAATGGCGTCAGTGCCTGCGCAGTAGCACTGGACGCTGTTGCCAGGGGCAGTTCACCCACCCCATCATCATCGGGGGAGCGGTCTGCCTTGGGCATGTTAATGAGCCGCCACGTTTAAGATCGTGGCGGCTCCGGGGAGTGAATGCTGCAAGTGTGGGCTGTCATCTTTTACAGCCACTGCCATACTCGGCAGCAGCCACATAAAATCCAGCCCATGAGTTCAAATTCCACCACAGCAGCTGGGGAATTTAAATCCAATTCATTAGAAAAAAAAATCTGGAATAAAAAGCTAGCATCAGTGACTTAACTGGATTGTTGTAAATAAAAGGCATCTGGTTCACAAATGCTTTGTAGGAAGGAAGTCTATCATCCTTACCTGGTCTGGCCTGTATGTGACTTGTAAGACCCACAGCAATGTGGTTAACTCTTAACTGCCCTCTGAAATAGTTTGGCAAGCCATTCAGTTGCATTCAAGAAGGCAGCTCACCACCACCTTCTCAAAGGCAATTAGAGATAGACAATAAATGTTGGCCTTATCAGTGATGCCAACATCCCGTGAATCAATTTTAAGGTAAAAAAAAAGTAATTTTATGATTCTATTTACAAATTTGAACAGTCCCAGGTTTTAGGTTTGTAGAAGTTGGTTGATTTCAGCCAGGGTGGCAAAGTGGTGTTACAATTGGCTCCAGCACTCCTGCTGAATGTTATCCAGCAACCCTTGTTGGAAGTGTATGTTGAGGGAAGGATTATGCCCAGCTATAATGTCCTTCCAGAAGTGGAAAACCTGTTTACATTCACATCCCCAGAGGGCAGTTAAGATTCAACCACATTGCTGTGGGTCTGGAGTCACATGTAGGCCAGACCAGGTAAGGATGGCAGACTTCCTTCCTAAAGAACATTAGTGAACCAGATTTTTTGTTTCACAAAAATCTGGTAAGTCACCGTTACTGATGCTAGCTTTTTATTCCAGATTTTTAAAAAATAATGAATTGGATTTAAATTCCCCAGCTTCTGTGGTGGAATTTGAACTCATGTCTCCGGATTATTAGTCCAGTAACATAACCACTACGCTGCCGTACCCCTCTACCCAAAAAAGGCCATTTGGCCAATATGCTAGTGCTAACTCTTTGATGGAGCTAGCCAATTAACCATACATGAACAGTAGTTACTTGGGCCTCATTGAACAGTGAGGCACTTCTCTAAAACCATATCCCAGCAATGAGTCAGGTGATAGGGATCTCTAATACCATATCTGTCAGGAGAGGAAAACACATGAGAAAAGAACAATATAGCCCAAAACTGATTCACTGGATTCAGTTCTCCAAAACCACATGCACTTTGATAAACAAAACTTTAAGGAAATGAGGGAGTAGCTGTAAACATTACCGTAAAAAAACTATTAGTTAGTTAGCAGCTGCTTCTCGCACACAAACACCAATCTTACTGCCCGAGATGCGCTAACTCAGCAGAGACTGGGGATTCAATATCGGATCTTCCTGAAACAAAACAGAAGCTTACAACATTGCAACAAATATGATGTTTAAATACAAAAGCAAAATACTGCAGATGCGAGCAATCTGAAACAAAAACAGAAAATGCTGTAAATACTCAGCAGGTCAGGTAGCATCTGTGGAGAGAGAACAGAGTTAATGGGCAGAATTTTTCTGGTAGCATGCCAATCCCAACGTTGGGAAGATTCCGGGTCAGGATCCCAGAAGAGTGACCTTCCCGGAGGCGGACAATTAAGAAACTGCTTCCAGAAGCCACATCCAGTTAGGGACGGCGGCCAAGTTCCAGTATCGGGAGGTCCAATCAAGGATAGGGACACGGTCTGCCTTCACAGTGCGGGCAATGCCTGTCCATCAGCAGAAATGGCAGCAGAAACGACAGCAGCACCATGGAGGTACCTTGACTGGGAGGGAAGCAGCTGCCATTGAAGCAGGACAAGTATTAGCGGAGACATCAGTCTCATGAAGTGACAGCAAGGGCATGATTGCTGTATGGGGATAGATCTCCTTTGTGAATTACTGCCAGCAAATAAATGCAAACCTTCAACTGAGTTGCAGCTTGGACCTCCTGCTACAAAGCCGATTCTGATCCATGGCCAGGCTCCCAACACAGCAGGGGGCCCATGTAATACTGGCAAAGTTGCAGCACTGGGGAAAATGGCCCTTGATTGGGGCCTTATTTGGCATCAGTGCCTGCCCACTTCGATGGAGCGGGCTGCTAATTCCCCTGGCAGTCCACCCCTGGGAAAGTTGCCCAGAGGCAGGAAAGCGCGGGAAGCTCCTGACGGGGTTTCCCAGTCCTTTCCTGGCATCCCACTCCCACTCCCACCCCCCCGATCGCCTGGGAAAATTCAGCCCTATGTTTCAGGTCGATGACTTTTCATCTGAACTGAGTTCTTTTCTTTATTTAAGCATTTGTTGAAAATCTTATTTAAATCTGTTTCATTCATAGAATGTCACAAGGATGTGACATTCTGTAATTTAAAATCAGCAGTACAAATAGAAACATTGGGGTTGAGCTTTTTTGGGGCTCTCCCACTTGTCCAGTTTTCTCTGAGGTTTCCACAGCTCTTCTGCTGAAGTTACAGAAGAACAGATTCATCCTCATTGGTGTAAGTTGTCTTCTATGTATTTTGTTTGACATAAATATGGGTTGGTAGCAGTGAGAGGCTAATGTACCTAATGTCTGTTGGTGCTGCTACAAAGGCAATACTTATAACATAGAGACTAGGTGGCACAGTACTGCATAACCAGAGGTTACAGGGCTTCTTTAAACCTAAAAGTAACTGAAATTATAAGGAGGTGAACAAACATGTTATTACTGTTGTTACGACCAGGTGAGAAACATGTCTAGGGGTCCCTTTTAGCCTTCACCTGGTCTTATTGTAACAGGATTTATGTTTTTAAACACAGTGTTTTGAGCTTCCCCTTAGTGAATCCTTGTTCACTGCTTTCCAATTATAAGGCAAAGAAATTAGCACAAAACGGTTTAAAGAAGAAAAATGAAATTTATTAAACCTTAAGCTTAAACTCTAATATGGTTAATGCCTACAGATATACAACATTCCCACGCTAGCATGCAACCATGATACACACACGCAAATAGGTTCAGAAAAGAGCAGAAGAAAAACAAAGCAGAGAGGTTTGAGGCAATATCAGAAGAGTTTCTTGTTTACTGTGCTTCGACCTCACTGTAGTCCTTTAGTAAGTAGTCTTGCTTGGTGCCCTGTATTCTCCTTAAACCTTGTTTGCTGTAGGAGACTTTTCTCTCTTGGGGTTCATATGTCTTCAGTTACGTGAGAAAGATGAGAGCAGACAGGAGAGAGATGCTCTCAGTCCAGGAGCACACAGCTTTCTGAGTTCAAATTCTCTGTGGCAAGTTCAAATTCTGCAACAGCCATGTGACTTAACTGGTCTGACCACTTCTTCTGTGTATGTGGAAGCAAGGACTGGATCCTTTGTTCCAACACTGCTAGCCTGCAAAAAAGTCTTTCTGGCGAGGGGCCTGGCAATTCCTTGTAATAGGCCCTCTTTTCTTCCCAGCACCAATTTTAAGTTTTAATGTTCATGTGGCAAAATAATGTGTGCCTCATTCTTGGCGGGTGGGGGCCTGCATGACACTGTGCATATTACACCATAAATACTGATAAACCCAGACTTTTCCTCTATTCAACAGTAACTCAGGGACAGCTATGGGAAGGATTTTGTTCCAATGTCCACTTCTGAAGGTTTTCCACTACCTCAACAAAATATTCAAATTTTGCTATCCTTAGAGAAGGGTGTGATTTTGTATATTTTAATATAACTTACCTAAACTTGAGGATTTGCACCTCCACATTTTATGAAATCTATTGGATTATTTTTCCAGCTGTAAAAATAAAACTTATTCAGCTTGAATAAAATAAAATAACTGTTGACAGTCCATTTTTCATCCCATGCTGCTGCAGCACCTTTAAAGATGCTCAAATAGGAATTCTAAAGCTTTTCCCCTAGCAAACAGCAAAATGCTATTCAGTAGGAGAGACAGTCATTTACTTTGCTTTAACTTCAGTTAATGTCACAATTAATATAGCAGGAATTTGTATCTGATTTTCTGATATGTGTGGTATATATTGTTATATGGATAGAATACCTGATTACCATTCAGAAAGCCCACATTAAATTTGTGGTTTGGATTGTTACTGTATCAGGTATCCCATCAGTGGATATGTTTTGCTGACTCTCAGCTTTTCCAGGGAAGGAAAATATAACAGTATCATTCAACCCTATTAGTGAAATAATTGCCAGTGAATCTCTGAGCAGTGGTGGCTACGATTTGTTTTCTGTTATGTTTTGGAATGTTTGTGCACACATGGGTTGAAGGATGTCAATTCCAAGGAATGGAACACTTTTTCAATTGGGATACAAGATTTCAGCACTCCTAGATCAGGTATAGCATGATTGAATCTTGTTCTACTATCCCCCCAACAGTGTTGCTTAATCCTCAGCCTCAGAAGATGTGCCACTCCACAGTGCAATTTTATTTTTCCTCCCATCAGCACCACCAGCCCCGTGCCCCCCACCCCCCATTTCCCACACAAACCAACTTTATGAGTAATCTTGCTACTGAATGCCAGTTTTTGGCTGGTTTTCTCTTGTAAACCTATGTCCGCTATGAAATTTGTTTGTGCTGTCTAAACTCAATTCACAGAGAATTTTTCTAACTGGCTTAAAGACAGGATTTTCAATGTAGTCTTGTTGGGATTTGAACCCAGGTTTATCAAGGTGAATCAGTGGCAATGGATTCTGCCACCCCAGTTTATTGCTCCCACCTTGCAGCTTCATTTTACAAACTTTTAATGTGTTCTTTACTTTTATAATATTGTTTTTATACAAGCAAAGTAACTAAAGCCATGGTAGATAATAAGGATATTTGGTTATATTATAATGCTCGGATGATTTATTGCTCAAATCTGCAATGCCTGGAAAATATACATGGGTGAAGCAACTTCAGTAATGTGACATAATTGCCCTTTTCTTCTGCCCACCTCTCACCTCCCACCAAATGCACACACAAAAAAATTGTATTGGAAAAGCCTAGTTAGTTAGTCAGCTGACAAGTCCATAGGAAATTTGGGTGTGAATAAATTTCCCAACCATAAAACTTTTCTATCTTAGCAGACATTGACTGTGACAGTGTCACATCCATAGGGGTTTATAACGTGCATCTCATGAAAATATCCAATTTTAATATGAACAGCATTCCGTTAAAAGATCGAATTTGGCAGGGTTGAAGTGGTCTCCAGAGCCAGAAATTCCATCTGGGAATTGCAGCGTGATTAGTGATTCTGATTCCCCTGTTTGCAGTCTTTTTGACAGACTGGAAAGTTGCCCTGAGGCCATGTCATGCTGTTGGAGGTGAAATGGCCTCATTATTTCAGCTCAAGGCAAATAACGATCAAAGAGTTAGAGTTTCAAACACGAGCTTTTTTGAAGGAAGTCCTCAAAACAAGGAATACCAGCAAAGCAAGTATAAATACAAATTTAAATTCAATAAGAAAAACATGACTGTGATTAATTCATTACTGTATTTGGTGAAATGCCCTCTTTGTTCTCATTTTCCTTTAAATGATATTACATTCCAGCATTTAGACAGAAAGTTTTCATATTAAAATGCAAGACTTATTGCTCTCTAACACTTCCAATGCATCAAAGTTCACAAAAAATATCAAGAGTAAATGTGAAAAGGATAGTAACAGAGTTAAGGTACTACTTTGTGCAAACCACCATACGGTTCAATTAGGGTAACTCTGATGTGATGTTTGCACTAAGTGTAAAGCCATTACTGCATCCACCCAGATCTGTTGCATGTAATCAGATTCTATTTTTCTTTCTGTGATCAACAACAAGGGTCAAGGTCTTTCAGAAAGCAGGAGGCCCAATATTGAGTGGTAGGGGTGGTTGTGACTAACGGTGTGAAGCGCAGGGAGTAAGATGGACTTTCAGACTAAGGCAGTGCTATGAAGGAAAGAACTGGCATGTCAATGGTTTAAGATATTGCAGGTAGGTATTATGGAAGTAAATCAGGACTTGCACTGTTTTCTTCTTGTGGGCTGGCTGTGGAATTTAAGAGGACGTCGTGGATAGCACGTTTAGTGAGGTGGTCACACCGCAGGTAATGGCTGCACAGGCAGAAAAGAAATGGGTGACCACCAGACGGAGTAGTAGGCGCAGGCAGGTTGTGCAGGAGTCCCCTGTGGCCATCCCCCTCTCAAACAGATATACCGCTTTGGATACTGTTGGGGGGGATGACCTCCCAGGGGAAAGCAGCAACAGCCAAGTTTGTGGCACCACGGAGGGCTCTGCTGCACAGCAGGGGAGGAAAAGGGTTGGAAGAGCATTAGTGATAGGGGATTCTATCGTAAGGGGTGCAGATAGGCATTTCTGTGGCCACAGACGAGACTCCAGGATGGTATGTTGCCTCCCTGGTGCAAGGGTCAAGGATGTCTCGGAGCGGCTGCAGGACATTCTGAAAGGGGAGGGTGAGCAGCCAGAGGTCGTGGTCCATATTGGTACTAATGACATAGGCAGGAAGAGAGATGAGGTCCTGCAAAGTGAATATCGGGAGTTAGGCAGAAGGTTAAAAAGCAGGACCTCTAGGGTTGTAATCTCAGGATTACTCCCTGTGCCACATGCTAGTGAGGGTAGGAGTAGGAGGATTAGGCAAATGAATGCAAGGCTGAAGAGCTGGTGTAGGCGGGAGGACTTCAGCTACTTGGATCATTGGGATCTCTTCTGGTGCAGAGGTGACCTGTACAAGAAGGACAGGTTGCATCTAAACTGGAGGGGGACCAATATCCTTGTGGGGAGGTTTGCGAGTACTACTCGGGAGGGTTTAAACTAGTCTTGCAGGGGGGTGGGACCCAAAGTAGTAGTCTCTCCAATGAGATAGTTGAGGCAAATGTAGAGGTTAAAGCAAGCAAGTCCAGTAGGCAGGTCGGGCAGGGGCAGGACAGGGAGCGTGGAAGGTCTGGTAGGCTAAACTGCATTTACTTTCATGCAAGAAGCCTTACAGGTAAGGCAGATGAACTCAGTACATGGGATTGTTATATTATAGCTATTACGGAAACGTGGTTGAGGGATGGGCAGGACTGGCAGCTCAATGTTCCGGGGCACCGATCCTTCCGGCGTTACAGAGGTGGAGGTAAGAGAGGAGGGGGAGTTGCACTATTGATTAGGGAGGACATCACGGCAGTATTTAGAGAGGATATCCCGGGGGGAATGTCCAGCGAGGCCATATGGGTAGAACTTAGAAATAGGAAAGGGGTGATCACTTTGATGGGATTATACTATAGGCCCCCCAATAGTCAGAGGGAAGTGGAGGAGCATATATGTAGGGAAATCACAGATAGGTGTAGGAATTATACAGTTGTAATAGTAGGTGATTTTTACTTCCCTAATATTGACTGGGACTGCCTTCGTGCTGAGGGATCAGATGGGGAAGAATTTGTTAAGTGTGTCCAGGATAGTTTTCTGAAGCAGTATGTGGATGGCCCTACTAGAGAAGGGGCTACACTCGACCTCCTCTTAGGAAATGAGGATGGGCAGGTGGTTGATGTGTCAGTAGGGGAGCACTTTGGGACCAGTGACCATAACTCTATTAGCTTCAAGATAGTTATGGAAAAGGATAGGACTGGTCCTCAGGTTGAAGTCCTAAATTGGGGGAAGGCTAATTTCGATGGCATCAGACAGGAACTCTCAAAAGTTGAATGGGAGAGGCTGTTTACAGGTAAAGGGATGTCTGGCAAGTGGGAGGCTTTTAAAAGTGAGATAGGCAGAGTTCAGGGCCAGCATGTTCCTGTTAGATGGAAAGGCAAGGTTGGCAAGTTTAGGGAACCTTGGTTGACGAGGGATATTGAGGGTCTGGTCAGGACAAAGAAGGAGGCATATGTCAGGTATAGGCAGCTGGGATCGAGCGAGTCCCTCGAGGAGTATAGGGGATGTAGAACTACACTTAAGAAGGAAATTAGGAGGGCGAAAAGGGGCCATGAGATTTCCCTGGCAGATAAGATAAAGGAGAATCCTAAAAGATTCTATAAGTATATTAAGAGTAAAAGGGTAGCTAGGGAGAGAGTAGGTCCCCTTAAGGATCAGTGTGGCAATCTATGTGTGGAGCCACGGGAAATGGGTGAGGTCTTAAATGAATATTTCTCATCCGTATTTACCGTGGAGAAGGACATGGAAGCTAGTGAGTTCAAGGGAGGGAACACCAATATCCTGGAGCATATCAACATTACAAAGGAGGAGGTGTTGGAGGTTTTGAAGCGCATTAAGGTGGATAAATCCCTAGGGCCTGACCAGGTGTATCCTAGAATGCTATGGGAAGCAAGGGAAGAGATTGCTGGGGCCCTGGCAGAGATTTTTGTATCATCGTTAGTCACGGGTGAGGTACCGGAAGACTGGAGGATAGCTATTGTTGTGCCTTTATCTAAGAAGGGCAGCAGGGATAAGCCAGGGAACTACAGGCCGGTGGGCCTTACATCAGTGGTGGGAAAGTTATTGGAAGGGATTCTGAGAGACAGGATTGATATGCATCTGGAAAGGCATGGTCTGTTTAGGGATAGTCAGCATGGCTTTGTGCATGGGAAATCATGTCTCACGAATTTGATTGAGTTTTTCGAGGAGGTGACCAATAGGATTCACGAGGGCAGGGCGATGGATGTTGTCTACATGGACTTTAGCAAGGCTTTTGACAAGGTCCCACATGGTAGTCTGGTCCAGAAGGTTCAAACAAATGGGATCCAGGGTGAGCTAGCAAATTGGATACAAAATTGGCTTGGCAATTGGAGGCAGAGGGTGGTAGTGGAGGGTTGTTTTTCAGATTGGAGGCCAGTGACGAATGGTGTGCCGCAGGGATTTGTGCTGGGCCCTCTGATGTTTGTTATATATATTAATGACTTGGATGTGAATGTAAAGTGCATGATTAGTAAGTTTGCAGATGACATCAAAATTGGTGGTATAGTGGACAGTGAAGAAGGTTGTCTAAGGTTACAACAGGATATAGATCAGCTGGGAAAGTGGGCAAGGGAGTGGCAAATGGAATTTAACGCAGACAAGTGTGAAATGATGCATTTTTGGAAGTTAAACCAGGGCAGGACATATACAGTGAATGGCAGGGCCCTGGGGAGTGTTGTTGAGCAGAGAGACCTTGGGGTGCAAGTACATAGTTCCCTGACAGTGGCAACACAGGTAGACAGGGTGGTGAAGAAAGTGTATGGCATGCTTGCCTTCATCGGCGGAGGCATTGAGTACAAGAGTTGGGACGTCATGTTGCAATTGTTCATCACGTTGGTTAGGCCGCATTTGGAGTACAGTGTGCAGTTCTGGTCGCCGCACTGCAGAAAAGATGTGATAAAGCTCGAGAGAGTGCAGAAAAGATTCACAAGGAGTTATGAAGAGAGATTGGATAGGCTGGGTCTGTTTTCCCTGGAGCAAAGGAGGCTGAGAGGGGACATGATAGAGGTATATAAAATTATGAGAGGCATAGATAGGGTAGATAGCCAGAGTCTGTTTCCCGTGGTAGGGGTTACTAAAACTAGAGGGCATAGATTTAAGGTGAGAGGGAGGAGGTTTAAAGGGGATCAAAGGGGTAAATTTTTCACACAAGGAGTAGTGGGTATCTGGAATGAGCTGCCTGAGGAGTTGGTGGAGGCAGGAACAGTAGCCACATTTGAGAGGCATCTGGACAGGTACTTGAATGAGCAAGGCATAGAGGGATATAGAATTAATGCAGGCAGGTGGGATTTGTATAGATAGGCATTATGGTCGGCATGGACGCGGTGGGCCGAAGGGCCTTTTTCTATGCTGTCGGACTCTATGACTCTATGACTCTAACTATCATGGCAACTGGAATAGATTGAAAGTATTTTCCTAATAATTGATTGGTATAACAAGTGTTCAAATATTCTCTCAGAAAGTTTGGGCACTGAACCAATCCAAAATCTGAAATGAATATGTGTGCACAAAGAAAAATTATACAGATAGTCATGCCTGTACAACAGATAGATGATCGGACTGGAGAATAAAGCATTTTTATTTTGTACCCAATAGCTGCCTAAACTCCCAGATGAGGCAAAAGGAGGCAATAGGAAGGTTTCCTGTCTTGACATTAAAATGAGCCTCAACTCTTAACTTCAAACAATCAAACCTGTACTGGGATTGTGGCCAATTATTTTTCTGAGAGTCTCAGTCCATTGGCCTTTCTGACAGACTGAGAGTGCTAAATGCAATTTATATATAATTTAAAACTATTTACATAGGGTACAAATCAATAAAGTACAGAACTCAACACAGCAGTGCAATACATGAGTGGTTATTGTCACCCCTACTTAGTGCAATGTGATGCTTTAGAGCAGCATCCTTTGCGAAAATAAAAAAACACAAATAAAAACTAATTTTAAAAGGATATCAAAAAATAATAATTTTTCCACTACTCAAGATTAAATGGAGATGATCATTTAGCAAATAGCTGTTCAGAAGTACAGTCTTGTTTACTATATTTTGTTAAGGCTGCTGTGATGAAAAAATTTAATGTTTTGTTCTTGGTTTGTATTTTTCTTATTTATTTGTTGTGTTTAAATCTCACCAAAGCCTTTGACCTCGTCAGCAGACGTGGTCTCTTCAGACTACTAGAAAAGATTGGATGCCCACCAAAGCTACTAAGTATCACCACCTCATTCCATGACAATATGAAAGGCACAATTCAACATGGTGGCTCCTCATCAGAGCCCTTTCCTATCCTGAGTGGCGTGAAACAGGGCTGTGTTCTCGCACCCACACTTTTTGGGATTTTCTTCTCCCTGCTGCTTTCACATGCGTTCAAGTCCTCTGAAGAAGGAATTTTCCTCCACACAAGATCAGGGGGCAGGTTGTTCAACCTTGCCCGTCTAAGAGCGAAGTCCAAAGTACGGAAAGTCCTCATCAGGGAACTCCTCTTTGCTGACGATGCTGCTTTAACATCTCACACTGAAGAATGCCTGCAGAGTCTCATCGACAGGTTTGCGGCTGCCTGCAATGAATTTGGCCTAACCATCAGCCTCAAGAAAACGAACATCATGGGGCAGGACGTCAGAAATGCTCCATCCATCAATATTGGCGACCACGCTCTGGAAGTGGTTCAAGAGATCACCTACCTAGGCTCAACTATCACCAGTAACCTGTCTCTAGATGCAGAAATCAACAAGCGCATGGGAAAGGCTTCCACCGCTATGTCCAGACTGGTCAAGAGAGTGTGGGAAAATGGCGCACTGACACGGAACACAAAAGTCCGAGTGTATCAGGCCTGTGTCCTCAGTACCTTGCTCTGTGGCAGCGAGGCCTGGACAACGTATGTCAGCCAAGAGCGACGTCTCAATTCATTCCATCTTCGCTGCCTCCGGAGAATACTTGGCATCAGGTGGCAGGACCGTATCTCCAACACAGTAGTCCTCGAGGCGGCCAACATCCCCAGCTTATACACACTACTGAGTCAACGGCGCTTGAGATGACTTGGCCATGTGAGCCGCATGAAAGATGGCAGGATCCCCAAAGACACATTGTACAGCGAGCTCGCCACTGGTATCAGACCCACCGGCCTTCCATGTCTCTGCTTTAAAGACGTCTGCAAACGCGACATGAAATCCTGTGACATTGATCACAAGTCGTGGGAGTCAGTTGCCAGCGTCCGCCAGAGCTGGCGTGCAGCCATAAAGGCGGGGCTAAAGTGTGGCGAGTCGAAGAGACTTAGTAGTTGGCAGGAAAAAAGACAGAGGCGCAAGGGGAGAGCCAACTGTGTAACAGCCCCGACAAACAAATTTTGCTGCGGCACTTGTGGAAGGGCCTGTCACTCGAGAATTGGCCTTTATAGCCACTCCAGGCGCTGCTTCACAAACGACTGACCACCTCCAGGCGCTTACCCATTGTCTCTCGAGATAAGGAGGCCAAAGAAAAAAAGAAGAAATTTAAAAGAGGAATTTAAAATGCAATACTCAAGATGGAGAGGTTAAGTATTCATTTAAAAACAGACATCTTGGCTAGAGAGAAAAAATACAGTTTTTTTTTTAAAGGGAAGAAATATCCTTAATATGCTAATATTTTAACTTCACATTCTTAAATATCGCACTGGAACACTTCCTGATTAGGATTAAATGACTGTTATATGCTACAGACTGTTCCATCCTTGCACTGTTGGATTGTTGTGCAATGGTGTTTTTGATTTGTAAATCTCATCAGGAGGGATTGTTTTACATCAAAGGGGAATGTTAGACATCAATGTCACAGAAAGCCAACCATCATTTCGCTTGGTTTTGTCTGGTCGCTAGGCATGGAGGTGGAGAATAACTCTGTCGCATTCACCTATGTGAACGCAATAACTTTATTGGTTACGAAGGGATCAGACTACTATCTCTTGATGCAAAATATTTGTTTTATCCCAAGTTCTGCAAGGAGATTTTGAAAGGACCTCATCTGACTGCTTTTGTCTGCTGTTACCCCTTTGTGAACAAGTTCCAGACTGCTAGATCTTTAGCTCATTCAATATACCAGACAATTTCCCAGAAACTGCCATCACCATCCCCGGGTATGGGCTGTCCCACCGGCAGGACAGACCCAGCAGAGGTGGTGGCACAGTGGTATATAGTCAGGAGGGTGTTGCCCTTGGAGTCCTCAACATTGACTCCAGACCCCATGAAGTCTCATGGCATCAGGTCAAACAGAGGCAAGGAAACCTGCTGCTGACTACCATCAACCGCCCTCCCTCAGCTGATGAATCAGTACTCCTCCATGTTGAACACCACTTGGAGGAAGCACTAAGGGTGGCAAGAGCGCAGAATGTACTCTGGGTGGGGGACTTCAATGTTATCACCAAGAGTTGCTTGGTAGCACCACTACTGACCGAGCTGGCCGAGTCCTAAAGGACATAGCTGCAAGTCTGGGTCTGCGGCAGGTGCTGAGGGAACCAACAAGAGGGAAAAACATACTTGACCTCGTCCTCACCAATCTACCTGTCGCAGATGCATCTGTCCATGACAGTATTGGTAGGAGTGACCACCGCACAGCCCTTGTGGAGATGAAGTCCCGCCTTCACATTGAGGCTACCCTCCATCGTGTTGTGTGGCACTATCACCGTGCTGAATGGGATAGATTTTGAACAGATCTAGCAATCCAAAACTGAGCATCCATGAGGCGCTGTGGGCCATCAGCAGTAGCAGAATTGTACTCAACCACAAACTGTAACCTCATGGCCCGGCATATCCCCCACTCTAGCATTACCATCAAGCCAGGAGACCAACCCTTGTTCAATGAAGAGTGCAGGAGGGTATGCCAGGAGCAGCACCAGGCATACCTCAAAATGAGGTGTCAACCTGGTGAATCTACTTGTGTGCCAATTGCGATAGAGCTAAGTGATCCCATAACCAAGCAGCATGCAATAGACAGAGCTAAGCGATCCAATAAACAACGGATCAGATGTAAGCTCTGCAGTCCTGCCACATCCAGTCGTGAATGGTGGTGGACAATTAAACAACTAACTGAAGGAGGTGGCTCCACAAATATCCCCATCTTCAATGATGGGGGGGAGCCCAGCATATCAGTGCGAAAGATAAGGCTGAAGCATTTGCAACAAACTTCAGCCAAAAGTGCTGAGTATCCATCTTGGCCTCCTCCTGAAGTCCCCATCATCACAGAGGCCAGACTTCAGCCAAGTCGATTCATTCTGCGTGATATCAAGAAATGACTGAAGGCACTGGATGCTGCAAAGGCGATGGGCCCTGATAATATTCCAGCAACAGTACTGAAGAGCTGTGCTCCAGAACTTGCCGCGTCCCTAACCAAGCTGTTCCAGTACAGCTACAACACTGGCATCCACCCGACAATATGGAAAATTGCCCAGGTATATCCTGACCACAAAAAGCAGGACAAGTTCAACCCAGCCAATTACCGCCCCATCAGTCTACCCTCAATCATCAGTAAAGTGATGGAAGGTGTTATCAATAGTGCCATCAAGCAGCAGTTGCTTAGCAATAACCTGCTCAGTGACGCTCAGTTTGGGATCCGACAGGGCCACTCATCTCCTGACCTCACTACAGCCTTGGTTCAAACGTGGATAAAAGAGCTGAACTCAAGAGGAGAAGTAAGAGTGACTGCCCTTGACATCAAGGCAGCATTTGACCGAGTATGGCATCAAGGAGCCCTAGCAAAACTGAAGTCAATGGGAATCGGGGGGGGGAAAACACTCCGCTGGCTGGAGTCATACTTAGCGCAAAGGAAGATGGCTGCAGTTGTCGGAGGTCAATCATCTCAGCTCCAGGTTCACTAGACTGATTCCTGGGATGGCAGGACTGACGTATGAAGAGAGTTTGGGTCGATTAGGCTTGTATTTGCTAGAGTTTAGAAGAATGAGAGCAGGTCTCATAGAAACCTTCAAAATTCTAACAGGACTGGACAGACCAGATGTAGGAAGGTTGTTCCCGATGGCAGTGGAGCCCAGGACCAGGGGTCACAGTCTAAGGATAAGGGGTAAGCCATTTACAACTGAGATGAGGAGGGATTTCTTCACCCAGAGAGTAGTGAACCTGTGGAATTCTCTACCACAGAAAGCAGTTAAGGCTAAGTCATTAAATATATTCAAGAAAGAGTTAGATATAGTTCTTCAGACTAAAGGGATCAAGGGATATGGGGAGAAAGTGGGAACCGGTTACTGAGTTTGGATGATCAGCCATGATCATATTGAATGGCTGTGCAGGCACGAAGGGCCGAATGGCCTACTCCTTCTTCTATTTTTCTCTGTTCTATGTTTCTATCACTGCAGGAGTTCCTCAGGGTAGTGTCCTAGGCCCAACCATCTTCAGCTGCTTCATCAATGACCTTCCTTCAATCATAAGGTCAGAAGTGAGAATGTTTGCTGATGATTGCACAATGTTCAGCACCATTTGCGACTCCTAAGATACTGAAGCAGTCCGTGTAGAAATGCAGCAAGACCTGGAAAATATCCAGGCTTGGGCTGATAAGTGGCAAATAATATTCATGCCACACAAGTGCCAGGCAATGACCATCTCCAACAAGAGAGAATTTAACCATCTCCTCTTGACATTCATTGATGGCATTACCATCGCTGAATCCCCCACTATTAATATTCTAGGGGCTACCATTGACCAGAAACTGAACTGAAGTAGTCATATAAATATAATGATTACAAGAGCAGGTCAGAGGCTAGGAATCCTGCGGCGAGTAACTTACCTCCTGACACCCCAAAGCCTGTCCACCATCTACAAGGCACAATGTGAATGTGATGAATGTGATGAAATACTCTCAACTTGCCTGGATGGATGCAGCTCCAACAACACTCAAGAAGCTCGACACCATCCAGGACAAATCAGCCAGCTTGATTGGCACAGCATTGACAAATGTTCACTCCCTCCACCACCAACTCACATTGGTAGCGGTGTGTGCCATCTTCAAGATGCGCTGCAGCAACACACAAAAGCTCCTTAGACAACACCTTCCAAACCCGCGACCTCAACCAACTAGAAGGACAAGGGCAGCAAATGCATGGGAACACCACCACCTGCAAGTTCCCCTCCAAGTCACACACCATCCTGACTTGGAACTATATCACCATTGCTTCACTGTCACTGAGTCAAAATCCTGGAACTCCCTTCCTAACAGCACTGTGGGTGTACCTACCTCACATGGACTGCAGCAGTTCAAGAAAGCAGCTCACCGTCACCTTCTCAAAGGTAATTAGGGATGGGCAATAAATGCTGGCCTAGCCAGCGACACCCACATCCCATGAATGAATAAAAAAAAATGTCACTTATACGACTGCTTCTATGATTAGCTGTAGGAATAATTCTATTTAAAGTTTAGTCTGCTGCAAAAATGTTTTGGTGTGGCTGATATCTGTTTTACAAAGTGACATGAGATATAATATTTTTCCTTATCTGGTAGCAAAAAAAATGTGGTTCATTGTTCATTGGTTTGGAGGTGGGGTGGTGGGGTGCATGTTATCCCAGGTTACTTTGTTGCATAAGATCATGATAAGGTGGAGTAGCAGTGTTGATGAAGGATTCTGTCACAGCACTAGAATGTAAACATGTGTTCACATGTCACATTAAAACAGAATCAATATTAACAGTCAAGAAATAGGAAGGGAAATGGTGCAATTGGTGTGCATTTCAGGCCACCCAACAATGGAGATGAGATAGAGGTGGAGATTTTCAGACAACTTAAGAGAGATATGCCAGAACAACAGTGCATTAATATTGGGTGACTTTAACAATCCCAAGATAGACTGGCATACAGGAAATACATGGGTTCAAAGTGGGATATGCTTCATAGAATGCACCCAGGACTTCTTCCCAGATCAGTATGTTTCTTGGCCAATGAGGAAAGAAGAATTGCTTGATTTAGTTCTGCTGAATGAAGTAATACAAATAACTGATGTGAAAGTAAAAGAACAATTGGTAAATAACCACCACAACATGGTTATCCTTTTCTATTGACGTATGGTGCTGGCTGGCGTTCAGATGCCCTGATAGCATCATCTGTGCAACCAATAACTCCCTGCACCTGTGGGAAGTCAGCTACTGCTGCAAATCACCAAGTTTCTGCTGTTGATTCTTGAAGTCAATGGGGAGGAAAACAGCTTTGTTCACCAGTTGTGGACTGCAGATTGGAAGATACAGCTGACCTACCCTGAGAAGACTGAAAAGAGACAGCAGGCTAACATGGTGTTGGGGTGTATGTGTGTTAATGCGAGGAGTGTTACAAATGAAGTTGATCAGCTGCTGGCACGGGGTTATGGTAAAATGGCGACAATGGAGACTTGACATAATCATGGACAGTAACAGAAACTCGACATTCCTGGCTACAGTATATTCAAGAGAGATAGGAAAGGAGAACAAAAAGGGCAATATTGATCAAGCGTAATATTACAGTTCTACGGAGGGATGATCTCCTAGAAGGTTCAAAGACTGAATCTATTTGGTTAAAGTTAGGGAACAGAAAAGGAGCTGTTACATTGCTGCATGTTTGCTATAGATCCCTAAATAGTGAGAAGGAGATAGAGGGTCAAATTTCAGAGACTTCAATTACCCTAATATAGACTGGAGGAAAAAAAAGTGTAAAGGGCAATGAGGATTAAAATTTCTTAAAATATGTGTAGGAAAACATTTTTAATCAGTATGTTTCTAGCCCAGCAAGGAAGGAAACAGTGCTGTATCTAGTTCTGAGGAATGCAGGATTGGTGGAATGTGTTTCCATTGGTGAACATATGGGTAATAGTGATGATCATATAATTGGGTTTAAAGTAGTTCTGGAAAGGGCAAAGAAAAACCAATGACTCACTTCTGGTTGGCTATTTTAATCAATTTTAATGATTTGAGAAGGGATCTAGCACAAACAGACTGGAAACAAAGATTGGGCACGAAAACAGTTAATGAGCAATGGCAGTCCTTCAAAGTGGAGATGGTTCAGATTAAAACCAGACATATTCCCATAAGGAGGAAAGATAGGGCATTCAAAGTTAGAACTCCCTGCATGACAAAGAAATTAGAGATTAAAATAAAACAGAAAAAGAAGGCTTAAGACAATTGTTAGGTACAGAATACAATAGAATAAGGCAGAGTACAGAGTTTTCATAGGAAAATTGAAAAGGATATGAGAAGGGCAAAGAGAAACTATGAGAAAAGATTAGCAGGTGAAATAAGAGGGAAACCAAAAATCTTCTATAAACATGTAAAAAGTAAAATGATAGGTAGAGAAATGATAGGAAAGATTCGGGACAGAAAAGTAAATCTTACGAACCTACGAACATGCGGATTAGGAGCAGGAGCAGGCCACTCGGCCCTTCGAGCCTGCTCTGCCATTCAATAACTTCATGGCTGAACTGATTACTCCACATTTCCACCTACCCCCAAAAACCTTACAACCCCTTGCTTATCAAGAATCTGCCTCTGCCTTAAAAATATTCAAAGACTCTGCTTCCACCGCCTTTTGAAGAAGAGAATTCCAAAGACTCACGACCCTCTGAGAGAAAAAAATTTCTCCTCATCTCTGTATTAAATGGGCGACCCCTTATTTTAAAACAGTGACCTCGAGTTCGAGATTCTCCCAAAAGAGGAAACATCCTTTCCACATCCACCCTATCAAGGCCCCTCAGGATCTTATATGTTTCAATCAAGTCGCCTCTTACTCTTCTAAATTCTAGCAGATACAAGCTTCGCCTGTCCAATCTTTCCTCGTAAGACAGCCCGCCCATTCCAGGTCTAGTAAACCTTCTCTGTACTGCCTCCAACACATTTACATCCTTCCTTAAATAAGGAGACCAGTACTGTACACAGTACTCCAGATGTGGTCTCACCAATGCCCTGTATAGCTGAAGCATAATCTCCCTACTTTTGTATTCAATTCCCCTGCCGATAAACGATAACATTCCAAAAAAATAGATAAAATATAAGATGTGGTAAAAGGAGTGTAATGTGGGGAAACGTGAGGTTATTCACTTTAAAAAAAAATTGGCGGCACTGTGGCGCAGTGGCTAGCACCACAACTCCAGCGACCCGGGTTTGATTCTGGGTACTGCCTGTGCGGAGTTTGCAAGTTCTCCCTGTGACCGCGTGGGTTTTCGCCAGGTCCTCCGGTTTCCTCCCACAGCCAACGACTTGAAGGTTGATCGGTAAATTAGCCATTATAAATTACCCCTAGTATAGGTAGGTGGTAGGGGAATTGAGGGAAGGTGGGGATGTGGTAGGAATATGGGATTAATGTGGGATTAGTATAAATGGATGGTTGATGGTCAGCACAGACTCGGTGGGCCGAAGGGCCTGTTTCAGTGCTGTATCTCTAAATAGAAAAAAAATTAAAATAGAAAATTCTGTTAGCTTTCCTAATTACATGCTGTATCTGCATACTCTTCTTCTTCTTCTTCTTTGGCCTCCTTATCTCGAGAGACAATGGATAAGCGCCTGGAGGTGGTCAGTGGTTTGTGAAGCAGTGCCTGGAGTGGCTATAAAGGCCAATTCTAGAGTGACAGGCTCTTCCACAGGTGCTGCAGAGAAATTTGTTTGTCGGGGCTGCTACACAGTTGGCTCTCCCCTTGCGCCTCTGTCTTTTTTCCTGCCAACTACTAAGTCTCTTCGACTTGCCACACTTTAGCCCCGTCTTTATGGCTGCCCGCCAGCTCTGGCGGACGCTGGCAACTGACTCCCACGACTTGAGATCAATGTCACAGGATTTCATGTCGCGTTTGCAGACGACTTTAAAGCGGAGACATGGAAGGCCGGTGGGTCTGATACCAGTGGCGAGCTCGCTGTACAATGTGTCTTTGGGGATCCTGCCATCTTTCATGCGGCTCACATGGCCAAGCCATCTCAAGTGCCGCTGACTCAGTAGTGTGTATAAGCTGGGGATGTTGGCCGCCTCGAGGACTTCTGTGTTGGAGATACGGTCCTGCCACCTGATGCCAAGTATTCTCCGGAGGCAGCGAAGATGGAATGAATTGAGACGTCGCTCTTGGCTGACATACGTTGTCCAGGCCTCGCTGCCATAGAGCAAGGTACTGAGGACACAGGCCTGATACACTCGGACTTTTGTGTTCCGTGTCAGTGCGCTATTTTCCCACGCTCTCTTGGCCAGTCTGGACATAGCGGTGGAAGCCTTTCCCATGCGCTTGTTGATTTCTGCATCTAGAGACAGGTTACTGGTGATAGTTGAGCCTAGGTAGGTGATCTCTTGAACCACTTCCAGAGCGTGGTCGCCAATATTGATGGATGGAGCATTTCTGACGTCCTGCCCCATGATGTTCGTTTTCTTGAGGTTGATGGTTAGGCCAAATTCATTGCAGGCAGCCGCAAACCTGTCGATGAGACTCTGCAGGCACTCTTCAGTGTGAGATGTTAAAGCAGCATCGTCAGCAAAGAGGAGTTCCCTGATGAGGACTTTCCGTACTTTGGACTTCGCTCTTAGACGGGCAAAGTTGAACAACCTGCCCCCTGATCTTGTGTGGAGGAAAATTCCTTCTTCAGAGGACTTGAACGCATGTGAAAGCAGCAGGGAGAAGAAAATCCCAAAAAGTGTGGGTGCGAGAACACAGCCCTGTTTCACGCCACTCAGGATAGGAAAGGGCTCTGATGAGGAGCCACCATGTTGAATTGTGCCTTTCATATTGTCATGGAATGAGGTGATGATACTTAGTAGCTTTGGTGGGCATCCAATCTTTTCTAGTAGTCTGAAGAGACCACGTCTGCTGACGAGGTCAAAGGCTTTGGTGAGATCAATGAAAGCAATGTAGAGGGGCATCTGTTGTTCACGGCATTTCTCCTGTATCTGACGAAGGGAGAACAGCATGTCAACGGTCGATCTCTCTGCACGAAAGCCACACTGTGCCTCAGGGTAGACGCGCTCGGCCAGCTTCTGGAGCCTGTTTAGAGCGACTCGAGCAAAGACTTTCCCCACTATGCTGAGCAAGGAGATTCCACGGTAGTTGTTGCAGTCACCGCGGTCACCTTTGTTTTTATGGAGGGTGATGTGCATACTAACCTTTTATAATTCATGCATTAGGACAACCAGATCCCTCTGCATCTCAGAGCTCTGCCATCTCTCACCATTTAGATAATATGCTTCTTTTTTATTCTCCCTGCCAAAGTGGACAATTTCCCACTTTCCCACATTATACTCCAGTTGCCTGGTCTTTGCCTACTCAATTAACCTATCTATATCCCTTTGTAGCACCCTTATGACCTCACAAGTTACTTTCCTACCTATCTTTGTGTCTTCAGCAAACTTAGCAACCATACTTTCGAGCCCTTCATCTAAGTCATTTCTATAAATTGTAAAAGGTTGAGGCCCCAGCACAGATCCCTGTAGCACACCACTCGTTATATCTTGCCAACCAGAAAATAAACCATTTACGTCTACTCTCTGTTTCCTGTTAGCTAGCTAACCTTCTATTCATGCCAATATGTTACCCCCTATACTATGAGCTTTTATTTTTTCCAATAACCTTTGATGTGGCACCTTATCAAATGCCTTCTGGAAATCTAAGTACAATATGTCCACCGGATCCCCTTTATCCACAGCACTTGTAACTCCCTCAAAGAACTCCAATAAATTGGTTAAACATGATTTCCCTTTCACAAAACCATGTTGACTCTGCCTGATTACCTTGAATTTTTCTAAATGCCCTGCTATATAATGTCTTTAATAATAACACTGTGGGTGGCGCAGTGGTTAGCAACGCAGCCTCACGGCTCCAGGGACCTGGGTTCAATTCTGGGTACTGCCTGTGTGAAGTTTGCAAGTTCTCCCTGTGTCCGCGTGGGTTTTCGCCGGGTGCTCCGGTTTCCTCCCAACGCCAAAGACTTGTAGGTGATAGGTAAATTGGCCATTGTAAATTGCCCCTAGTGTAGGTAGGTGGTAGGGAATATGGGATTACTGTAGGGTTAGTATAAATGGGTGGTTCTTGGGTGGCACAGACTCGATGGGCCGAAGGGCCTGTTTCAGTGCTGTATCTCTAAATAAATAAACTTCTAATATTTTCCCGAAGACTGATGTTAAACTAACTGGCCTGTATTTTCCTGCTTTCTTTCTCTCTCCTTTTTGAATAAAAGAGTTACATTCACTATTTTCTATCCAATGGAACCTTCCCCGAATCTAGGGAATTTTGGAAAATTAAAACTAATGCATCAACTATCTCACTAGCCACTTCTTTTAACACCTTAGGATGAAGTCCATCAGGACCCGGGGACTTGTCAGCCCCCAGCTCCAACAATTTGTTTGGCACCACTTCCTTGGTGATTGTAATTTTCTTGGCTTCCTCCCTCCCTTCCATTTCTTGATTTACAGCTAATACTGGAATGTTACTTATATCCTCAATAGTGAAGACCGATGCAAAATATCTGTTCAATTCATCTGCCATCTCTTTATTATCCATTATTAATTCTCCAGACTCACTTTCTATAGGACCGACGCTCACTTTGTTAACTTTTTTCTTCTTTAAATATCTATAGAAACTCTTATATTCTTCGTGTCCTTCCTAAATGTCATGTACCCTTTAATATTCAGGTCCCAATCTGTGTCATCCTGCAGCAATGTCTCTGTAATGGCTATCGGATCAAACTTATTTATTTCTATTTGCACTCTCAGTTCATCTGTCTTGTTTCAAGTGCTACGAGCATTCAGATACCAAGCTGTTAGTTTTGTCCTTTTATTATTTTTGTAACCTCTAGCCTTATCTGCTGATTTACTCTTAGATTTGTACGCTCTGTCCCTTCCTGTCACAGTCTATCATTTCCCATATTAATAGCTTTCTCTCTTGCCTTGTCTTTACTCCTTGACTTAACATATCTTCCCAAATTTGATCCCTTGCCCCCACTATTCAGTTTAAAAACCTCTCTACTTCCCTAGTTATGCGGCTCGCTCGAACACCAGCCCCAGCACGGTTCAGGTATAGACCATCCCAACGGTATAGCCATCACTTTCCCCAGTACTGCTGCCGGTGCCCCAGGAACCAGAACCCACTTTTACCACACCAGTCTTTGAGCCACGCATTCATTTCTCTAATCTTATTTATCTTATGCCAATTTGCATGTGGCTCAGGTTATAATCCAGAGAGTATTACCTTTGAGGTTCTGCTTCTTAATTTGGTGCCTAATTCCTCATAATGACCGTGCAGAACCTCTTTCCTTGTCCTGTCCTGCCTATGTTGTTGGAACGTACATGGACCATGACGACTGGATCCTCCCCTTCCCATTGTAAGTTCCTCTCCAGCCCTGAACAGGTGTCCCGGCAGGCAGCACAACTGTCTGGACTCTCGCTCTTTGCTGCAGAGAATTATCAATCCCCCTAACTATACTGTCCCTTACTACCAGTACATTCCTTTTTTCTCCCTCCACTTGAATGGCTTCCTGTACCATGGTGCCAAAGTCAGGCTGCTTGTCCACCCTGCAGCCCCCACTCTCATCCAAACAAACTGAAAAAACCTCAAAACTGTTGGACAATTGCAAAGGCTGAGACTCCTGCATTCCTGCCCTCTGGGTCCCCTTACCTGCCTCAGCTGCAGCCACACTCTCCTGTCCCTGACCACTGACCAAATCAGATGACCCTATCCTAAGGGGTGTGACCGCCTCCTGGTACAAAATGTCCAGGTAACTTTCCCCCTCCCTGATGTGTCGCAGAGTCTGCAGCTCGGCCTCCAGTTCAATGACTCTGAGCCGAAGCTCTTTGAGCTTCTTGTGGAGGCAGAGGGCATAACTGAGGTAATGAATAAATACTTTGCATCTCTCTTCACAAAAAAGATGCTGTCAAGGTCACAGTAAAGGAAGAAGTAGTAGAGAAATTGGATAGGATAAAAATATAAAGAAGTTGTTAAATAGATTGGCATCACGCAAAGTTAACAAGTCACCTAATCCAGATGGGATGTATCGTAGATTGCTGAGGGAAGCTGGGGTAGAAAAAAATGAAGCTCTGATGACAATCTTTCAATCCTCCTTGGATATTGGAGTTGTGTCAGAGGACTGGATGATTGTAAATGTTACACCCCTATTCAAACAAGGGAGAGGGATAAAGCTGGAAACTACAGGCAATGTCAGTGGTGGGAAAACTATCAGAGAACGTTGTGAAAGACAAAATTAATTCTCTCTTGGAGAAGCATGGACTAATAAATGACAGTCAACAGTGATTTGTTCAAGACAAATCACATGTGACTAAACTGATTCTTTGAGTTCTATGTTGGAGGATCAGAGGGTTGATGAAGGTAATGCAGTAGATGTTGTACATATGAACTTTCAAATGGATGCTCTTCTGACTGGAGTGAAGTATGCAGTGGGGTCTCTAGGGACAGTATTTGGACCATTTCTTTCTTTGGAATATTAGAAATGACCTGGACTTGGGTATAGGGAGTACAATTTTCAAGTTTGCAGATGAACCAAACTTGGCAACGTGGTAAATAGTGAAGAGGATAGTAGCAGACTTCAGGAGGAGATAGACTAGTGAAATGGGCTGAAACATGACAGATGCAATTTAATGTGGGAAAGTCAGAGAGGCAGTATAATCTAAATGGTACTATTTTGAAGGAGGCGCAAGAGCAGAGGGATCTGAGGGTGCATATTCACAAATCTTTGAAGATGGCAGGGTAAGTCAACAAGGCAGTTAACAAAGCTTATGCGATCCTTGGCTTTGTAAATGGGCCATTGAATACAAAAACAATTAAGTTGTGCTAAACCTTTACAAATCACTGGTTAGGCCTCAGCTGGAGTATTGCGTACAGTTTTGGATGTCATGCTTTAGGAAGGATGTGAAGGCCTTGGAGATGTTTATCAGGATGATACCAGGATGAGGGCCTTCAGTTAAACAAGAGATTGGAGAAACTAGGCTTATTCGCCTCAGAGCAGAGAAGGTTAAGGGGTGGCCGATTAAAGCTATTAGTAATTATGAGGACTTTTCACAGAACACATAGGGAGAAACTGTTTCCTCTGGCAAGAAGGTCAAAACCAGAGCTTATAGATTTAACATAATTGGCAAAAAAAAACTAGAGGGGAAATGAGGAGAGTTTTTTTTTACATGCAGTGGGTTGTTAAGATCTAGAATGCACAAACTGAAAGGATGGTGGAAGCAAATTCCAATGAAAATTTCAAAAGGCAATTCGACATCTACTTGCACAAGTCTAATTTATAGGGTTATGGGGAAAATGCTGGGTGTGGGTCTCCACTGGATAGATCTTTCACACAGCCAGCACAGGCATAATGGGCTAAAAGGTCTCCCTCTGTGCTGTAAGATTCTATCATTGGTATTCAGAGGGATTTGGGTGTCCTTGTACACAGAAAGTTAACATGCAGGTACAGCAAGCAATTGGAAGGCAAAGGTATGTTAGCCTTTATTGGAAGGGGGTTGAAATCTAAGAGTAAGGAAGCCTTGTTGCAATTATATAGGGCTTTGGTGTGATCATATCTTGAATACTGTGAACAGTTTTGGTCTCCTTACCTATGGAAGGATATTCTTGCCTTAAAGGAGGTGCAATGAAGGTTCACCAGATTGATTCCTGGGAAGAGAGGGCTGTCTTCTGAGGAGAGTTTGAATAGAATGGGCCTATATTCTTGTACGTTTAGAAGAATAAGAGGTGATCTCATTGAAACGTATAAAATACTTAGAAGATTTGACAGAGTAGAGGCTGAGAGGCTTTTCCCCCTGGCTGGAGAGTCTGGAAATAGGGGGTATAGACTCAGCATAATGGGTCGGCCATTTAGGACTGAGATGAGCGATTTCTTCACTCGAAGGGTTGTGAATCTTTGAAATTCTCTACCCTGGAGAGCTATGGATTATCAGTCATTGAGTATATTCAAGACTGAGATGGATTAGATTTTTGGGCATTAAGGCAATCAAGGGATACGGAGATAGGCCAGGAAAGCAGAGCTGGTGTAGAACAGGTTGTCTAACATATGGCCCGTGGGCCAGAATTTGGCCCACGGATGTATTCCAGAGATGAGAAATTTCCCATTGGCTTCTTCTTCCTGACCGGCATTTTTTTAAAAAATCGCAAGTCAGTTGCACAGCTGACAGGTGCTGGGAGTAAGAACAGCAGTTTCTGAACTTTGGACAGATTTAGAGTTTTCCAGCCAGTTCCAACTTTTTTCAAAAAGCCCACTGGAAAACCGAATATGTCTTGACGTTGGGAAACCAGTGTTCCCGATGTCAGCACCTGTCAGCTGTGAAGCAGACGGTGTGATTTTTTAAAAAAATGACCAACCACAAAGCTGCTGTGCACTCCCACTCCCACTCCATGCAACTGTCAGAGAGAGAGAGAGAGAGAGACAGGGGTCAAAGAGAGGGGTGGGGCAGAGAGAGAGAGAGAGGGAGACAGAGGAGGACAGAAGAAGAGGGGGGAAAGATAGAGAAAGGGGGCAGAGAGAGAGAGGGAGAGAAAAGGGAGGAACAGAGAGAGAGGGGAGAGACAGAGAGAAGGAGACAGAGAGAGAGGGGAAGAGACAGAGAGAGAGAGGGAACAGGGAGAGAGAGAGAGGGGGGAACAGAGAGGGGGAAGACAGACAGAGAAAGGGATGGTGGGCAGAGAGAGAAAGAGAGGGATAGAAAGAGAAAGAGGGAGGGAAGAGAGAGGGGGGAACAGAAAGAGAGATGATGAATAGAGAGGGGGGGACAGAGAGAGAGAGAGAGGGGGGGAGAACAGAGAGAGAGTGGGATGGACAGAGAGAGGGGGGGAGATAGAGAGCGAGGGGAACAGAGCCAGAGAAAGACAGGGGGAGACAGAGAGGGAGCAGGGGGACAGAGAGTGAAAGAGGGGGATAGAAAGAGAACGAGGGAAGCGGGCAGAGAGAGGGGGCAACGGGGGGGGCAGAGAGCGGGGGGGACAGAGAGAGAAAGGGGGGATGGAGAGAGGGAGAGAGAGGGGGAGAGAGAGAGAGGGGGGAGAGACAGAAAGAGAGTGGGAGAGACAGAGACAAAGAGAGAGGGGGGAGACAGAGAGAGGGGGAATAGAGACAGAGAGAAAGATGGGGGTTAGAAAGAGAAAGGGGGGCAGAGCGAGAGAGAGGGGGGCAAAGAGAGGGGGCAGAGAGAGGGGGGGATGCAGAGAGAGAGGGGCAGAGAGAGAGGACTGAAACCATTTAGGGGAATTTTTCCAGGCTGGTGGAGGGGGGTTTGGAGGCTGGGGGAGGTGCTAGGAAAATTGCAAAAAATGACATTGGTCCTGTATCCCAGTGTGCTGTCACCTCCTTCTGTCATTCCCAGGGACAGGCAGGGAGTTAAGTCAGGAGACCCTGCAGCTGAGGTGGGAAGACAATTAAGAGAGACGTTGTGCATAGATTCCCTCTTTCCCAAAAGGGGAGCAGTCTCCAACTGTGTCTTGGAAACTGTGTTTCCAAGCCAGCAGATGGAGAAGGGGAGAGCACTGCAGGAGGGACTGCAGGCATGCAGGCGGCACAGGGCTCATCCCAAATGAAGGACAGGAGCAGGCGGAGAGATGATGATGGCATCGTAAGTGAAGACAAACACAGGTGTTTGGCACTATATTTAAAGTGCTGCCAGCCCTGCTTAAACTGCTGCTTCACTGACTGCTGCTGCTTTGCCTTTGCTGTTGCTGTGCTGCTGACCCCCCTGCCTGGAGTCCCTCTGCTGCTGTACTGCTGACCCCCCCTGCTTGGAGTCCCTCTGCTGCTGTACTGCTGACACCCCGCTGCCTGGAGAACCTGTGCTGCTGTGCTGTTGACCAAGGTCTCAAAAGGCCAGGAGCTCTCTGGAAGCCAAGAGGAACCATGTCAAACGGGAGACACCAGGTGGCCCCACAGTTCAGTGATGCTTCCCTGGAGATTCTTCTCCAGGCTGCAAGGGAAAGGCGGGAGGCCCTCTTTCCAGGGGATGGCAAGAAGAGGTTCTTCTGCCTGACCAAGCAAGCCTGGATGGAGATTGCAGAGGAGGTCAGAAGCTTTGGGGTCACCCAATACAACTGAGTCCACGGCAGGAAGAGAGTTAATGACCTATTTCATTCTGCCAAGGTGAGTGCTCCGTACCTCTCTCCTCTTTGGGGCTTGCTTGTGGCTATGTGGGAGGCAGCATGACCTGGGCAGGGAATCACCACAAAGGCGATGGCAAAGGGGGTAGGCATCACCACATCCTGGCAGATGTATGGATGCATCTCAGTGACAGGTCCCGGTCTATCATAGTTCAGCCCAATGATGCCCCCTGAGAGTGGACATGTAGGAAACCCCAGCAGTGGACAAGAAGCTGCCACTAGTAGAACTGCTGTCTTGCTCTTACTGCAAAGTCTTACTATGTCCCTCCTTCCACTTGCAGGACTAATGGGCCCATAACGCCAGGGAGACCTCGTGGACTGGTGGAGGAATAGTCAATATCTGGCCTCTTTTCACGGCTTAGGAGGAAGCACTGGAGCTAGTGGGGGCCCAAAGTGGCCGCTCAAGAGCAGATGGTGAGATTGGAGTCTCCACACGAGAGAGCGAGGATTGTCTTCATTCGACATCCACCGCACTTCTGGAAATCCACATCACGCATGGTTGGCATAACAAGATCTGCACAGCCTAACCCACAGATGTTTGTGTTTGCAGAAGGCTCCAGTTGCAGGGGGACAGCAGTCCACCTCTGAGGAAGAGAAGTCAGAGGATGGACCTTCGCGTGACTCTCCTGCATCTTCCAACAGCGCAGATACTTTCACCTCAGTGGGTTTACACTCGGCCTTAGAATCAGGGTCACAAGCTGGTGAGAGCACCGCACACGTGCCCGGGCAGCTGGCTAAGGCTGTGACAGGCGAGGCCACCATCAATCAGAGGACTGTGGGTGGCCAGGCCCATGCTGAGCCCCAGGATGATGATGAGCCACTGGTGTCGACAGCACAGGTCTTGCTGGAGTTGCAGACAGAGGTAAGGCAACATCTGGCTGATATGCCAGAGGCTTTGCGCAGCCATGAGTGGACGATGGAGGAGTTCATCCATGCCATAGTGCTGCCATGTCTCAGGCGATGAGTGGGCGAATGGCTTCCTCCATCAAGAGGTTGACAACCCTCATGGAGAGTCAGATCCCACAAATGCGCACAGACCTGCTCAACGCAGCAGTGGCAAGGCCAGAGAAAGACGAGGCACCTGGAGTCCTTTTCTGATCTTCAATCTTCTCTGGTCAGTGGGGAGGTTCAAGTGAGCCTTGAAAGGGAGGAGGAGAGGCTGACCACAGCAGGGGACTCCCCTCAGAGTGTGGACAGTGGCTGCTCAAGCTCTCCACCTGTGGATCCAGCTCTAGTAATCGCGATGCCTGAGGAGAGTCCTGCACCTTTGCAAGAAACCCTCAGGCAGCCGGGGTCTTCCAGGCCTCAGGCAGCCAGAGGATGGTCACCAAAGCCATCACAGGCCAAGGGGCAGCCTGATCAGCCTGCCTCCAGCTCAGCTGCTATCACAGGGGTCACACCTGATAGAAGCACTCGTAAACATATTAAGAAAAACCTAGACAAACTTGAGGTTTTACAGGTGTTTGATATTTGCCATTTATATTGTGTTATAAAGTTCTAGGATTATTACAGTTCACATTCATAATTGAAAAATGTTTATTCTTTCATGCCTTATTAGTAAGATGCTGCCTTCACCCTTACTCCCTCAATGGGCTGATTTTGTAGACACAGCCCTCCTTTGGTAAGCATCTCAGATGTGCCAGAGCAAGTGATGAAGCTGGGTACTAGGCACGGAATCCAGCTAGAAAGGAGGCGATAGACTGAATCCATCGAGGTGAGACTTTATTGAGTTCACTTTGAGAGGCCATCATGGTTGATGGAAGTGGATAAGTATGAGACTGTCTCTTGCCTCCCTGGCCCGTTGCTTAATATGCTTTGTCTCCGGTGCAAGGAGCTTAAATTCAATGCTGCTTGCTCATTAGCCTCCTCCGCGTCCTCTGCATCCTCCTCATTGATTGAGGAGTGGCGATCAACCATGTACTGTTCATGTAAGGCCTTCCCCGTCTGCAGTGCTAGATTGTGCAGAGCACAGCAAACCACCATGACACTCGAGACCCTCGCTTGGGCATACTGCAGAGCCCCACTGGATCGATCGAAGCACCAGAATCTCAACTTCAGCAGTCTGCTTGATGGTCGCTCAGGTGGAGCCATGGCAAGTGTACCTCTCCTCTGTTGCAGTGCAAGGGTTCTTCACAGGCCTCAGTAGCCAAGCCTTCAATGGGTAGCTCATCCCCAAGAAACCATCCCTGAAGGGACGTGGGGGGCCTGAAAAGTTGGGGCACCTGGGACTGTCGAAGTATGTAGGTGTCGTGGCTGCTTCTTGGGAAGCAGGCAGATACCTGCAGGAAACACTTTCCGTGGTCGCAGACCAGTTGAATGATGATGGCATGGAGGTCCTCACTGCAGCCAGTCGGCTCCCTCAGCTGGACCTCCAGGTAAGAGTAGGAGACCCGGGGACCAGCCTTCCCAGTAAAGGCCCGTTACCCGACCCAAATCCAATGGGACCCGACAACATGTGTCGGGTTTGGGTCGGATTGGGCCCGTCTTCCGGGTCCGGCTTTTGGGCTTGGGCTGGGTTGGGCCAGACACACAGTGTAAGTGCTCTGCCAGTAAGTATTAAAAATAAAAACTTACCAGAACTGAATCTGCGCAGTGAGCGAGTGACGCCACTATGACGTCATCACGAATGACCTGCAGCTTCATGATGCTTCCTAGTTGGAAGGTAAGTAAAGGGATGGTCAGGTCAGGTCAGGCTCAGGTTGGGTCGAGTCGGTGTTGGGCTCAGGTCGGCTCGGGCTCGGAGCGAAATTGGAGGGATTCGGGCCGAGTCGGGCTCAAGTCCGCTTTGGATCGGTCGGGTTGGGTTCTTTTTCCTGACCTGAGCAGGCCTTTACTTCCCAGATCTCCTCTCCATTTCTGTGGTTGCTGCAGCCTGAAAAAAACAACTGCTGCTGAGCTTCTCTACAACACACCATGGTCCCTTTCTCCTCTGACAAAATGGCCACGTCATTGTGCCTGCCCTCATTACTTGGTCAACAATCCTAGAGACGGACTCTTAATTGGTTGCTGTCCAGAAAGAGCAACTGGAAGGCCTACTATTCTTAGTTTGGCTTCCCAACCCGAAAATGGTCCCAACACTTGACTAAAACCTAAGGCAAGAAGATCCCACTTAATGGGCTGGATTTTAAGGAGCCCTCGACGCGGGATCCGTGGCAGTGTGGGGCGGGGTTGTGGGAGGGGGGGCACACCGGCTATTTAGCTGAGCCGCCGCACTTTAGATCGCGGTGGCCCTTTGGCGTGCGGGTGGGCCGCCATTTTTAAAACTCGCTGCCAATCCAGTCCAATGTCTTCAACCCCCAACACTAACTCCATTCCCTCGCCACCAGTTTTATCCCCCACCTTAGCCACTGTCTGAGGCTGAACCAAGTTGTTTCCCACCTCAGCCTGAGCTTCCAACCCCATTTCTTCCAGAGCATCTACTTCCACCTCTTTAATATTGCCTGCCTCAGCCCCAGTCTCTGTCCATTTGCTGCTGAAACCCTCATCCATACCTTTGTTACCTCCAGACTCAACTATTCCAATGTTTTCCTGGCTGGCTCCAATCTTCCATCCTACATGATCTTGAGTTCATCCCTCCTGACCGTATTCTAACTCACACCAAGTCCTGTTCACCCATCATCCCTTTGCTCGCTGATGTTCATTGTCTCCAGGTCCAGCAATGCTTCAAATTTAAAATTCTCATCCGTATGATCATCCATCAAATCCCTCCATGTTTTTGCTCCCCCCTATCTCTGTAACCTCCTCTAGCCCTATGACCCCCCAAGAACTCTGTGTTGCTCTAATTCTGGCCTCCTGTGCATCCCCGATTTCCTTTGCTTCACCATTAGTATCTGTGCCTTCAGCTGTCTATAGGCCCTAAGATCTGGAATTTCCTTCCTAAACACCTCCACTTCTCCAGCTTACTCTCCTCTTTTAAAATGTTTTAAAACTTACATCTTTGACCAAGCTTTTAGTCATCTGTCCTAATATCTCCTGATGTGGCTCTGTGAAATATTGTCCAATAACAATCCAGTGAAGCATATTAGGAAGTTCTATTGTATTAAAGGCTCGCTATAAATGCAACTTGTTGTATCATACTAGCACTTCAGCAACATGGATGTGCAGCAAGCAAGTTACTATCTGGAGTTAAGTGTTGTTTCAGCATATTTAAAAAAGATGCCACATGCTTTATGATCAACAGTACAGGGTTCAGAGACCTCTGCACTTTTTTATTTTATTTATTCGTTCTTGGAATGTGACCATCGCTGGTAAAGGCACCATTTATTGCCCATCTCTAATTGCTCTTGAGAACCACTGCAGTCCATGTGGTATAGGGACATCCACTGTGCTGTTAGGGAGGGAGTTCCAGGATTTTGACCCAGCAACAGTGAAGAAATGGCAATATTAGTTCCAAGTCAGGATGGTGTGTGATTTGGAGGGGAATTTTCAGGTGATGGTGCTCCCATGCGTCTGCTACCCTTGTCCTTCCAGGTGGAAGAGGTGGCGGGTTTGGAAGGTGCTGTTGAAGGAGCCATGGCAAGTTGCTGGTTTGTTTTTCACTGTATTCTCTAACAGGCCACAAGATTCCCAGATAGGCTTGAATATGAAAGAACTTTCAATCCATTTGATATCACCCTTCCAAGATACCAACCCTACCATCACCTGTTTGGAAAATCTGGCCATTTCTTTCACAACTCCTGACTTCAACTGCCTTCTCAATAATCAGGATGAGTTGTAGTCTGCTGTCATCTGATTCAAAGATTCATAAATAAAACTACAATGGACATCACTCCGATGGGGTATTTTTAACTGCTATCACTGAGCAATAAACAGGTGCTAGTGGAAAAGCTACAGGTTTTACATCTCGCCTGAGTTTCATTTCCATTGAAGGCCATGAGGTGAAAAACGGGCAGGGTCAAATCTGACAGCGTGTAAACCAAGCATCCAATCCGCTTCCACCCATTTCCCGCTCGATGCTAAACATAAAAATTCACCTCTTGGGTGAATGGCTGTGAGCGATCTTAATGTACAAATGCTTAACGCATATAAATCAAATGCCTCTCTTTTCTATTCCAATGGAGCCAGTTGTCAATTAACATCTATGTTAAAATAGTGGAAAGAGAAATTGATGTGCATAAGGTGTTTATACCATAACATTGCTCACAGTCATTCACAGGCTAATATCTTTGTTATGGTTGACTGCAGTGAAGAACTTTTAAACATATCTTAAAATTGAAAAATAAAAATACATAGAAGACAGCAGCAATACAGCAGGAATAATACAGCCTCTCTCCTCAGTCAAGATGACTGAAGATCAAAGATACATAAAAAATTTAAATTGAAGCTATGACTTTTCAGGCTCTATTGAAATATTAAAGCTGTCACAGACAGATCACTCACAACAGAGTCGTATTTGTGTTAGAGGCTTCTCTGCTAAATCGGTTATTAAAGACTTCTTGTCAGTTACAAAACTCGCTTTGTATTTGTGGTTTTATGTAAAAAGACCATCTGCCTGACTGTGGTGGGAAATTAGAATTATGGATGGAGCCAAGAGAATATCAGTGCTGAATCCAAGATTAATCACACCACCACGTTGGAGTCCAAAATGTTTCCGGTCAAAATTCTTCTTTCAATAAAAAAAACTGAAGGATTACTCCATAACCAACAACCTGGTAATGCCCTCTAGTCAGGTTCTGCTCCTCTCATGATGGTGTGGGATGGAGCTTTACTTTTGTGGGGCAGAAAGAGCTCAGAACAATAAAAAAAAAATTCCTTGTGTCGTTTTTTTTGAGTGCCTTTAAGGATCAATGGTTAGGCTGCTCAGCAACTGATACAAGTAGGTAGAGCCCGTGACGCAAACACTCCACTCATTTATACCTCAATTTTGCATCCGGGATCATATAACCAACATAGGTCCCCTATTTTCATATTTCAGGATTCTAACACCTAAAAATGACCTGAGCCAGTGACAATCCCAACAGAGTTCAGGCACTGCAGCTAATGACACAAAGTGCAGAGGTCTAGCATCAAGTTAACACCAGAAAAATGGTTGACCGTGAGTTGAATTTTGACCTCAATATCTCTTACCATTAAACCCAGTATCTCATTAGTATTTTTTGATGGCTTTATTCACTTGAGGTGCTGTTTTTAATGTCTTCTGAACCTGAATCCCCAAACTCCTTTGCTATTATAAATCACCCAAAGTTCCCCTATTCAAGATATATAATGACTTCTATTTTTTAACATAACGTATTGCTTCATATTTACTGACATTGAATTCCACCTGTCACTTGTAGCCTATTGCATCATCTTATCTATATCCCTCAGCAGCTTCTTTTGATCCTCAAAATTATTGATTTTGTCTCCTATTTTAGTATAATCTGCAAATTTGGATACCAGTCCCTCCGGCCTTACATCCAAAACAGTGAACAGAGCTTTGTCAGAACAGAATTTGTGGGACATCACCACCCAACTTCCAATCACTGAGAAAATGCTCTTAACTCCTACTTTGTTTCCGCATTTCCAACTAGTTTTTACTTCAATTTGCTGTCGTACCACAAATCCATACCCTTTAATCTTCACCAATAGTCTCCTGTGTGGTTTCTTGTCAAAAGCTTTCTGGCAGTCCATTTCTCATGTCCATCAAATCTATCACCCTCTCTAAGAACTTGTTAGGCTTGTCAAGTACAATCTTACTTTCTGAAATCCCTGTTGACTACTTCTAAGTATTTCCTTTACAGCTAAATTTATTGCCACATGTTAAATTAACTGGCCGACTATTACCTATCTTTTATATGGACAGTATATTGGCCATTGTCCAGTCTTCTGGCACAGATCTGCTCTCAATAGCATCCCGAAATATCACTTTAGGGCCTCTGCTATTTCTTCCCCACTTTCTCTCAAAATCCTTGGTTCAGGTTCTAGCAACTTTCTACTTTAGCTTAAATAACTTCTCCAGTGCATTCATTTTTTAAAAGCATCTCTTATCTCACTTCTTAGTAATTCAGGATTTACCTCCTTTTTTCTTTTTCTTTTATAAAATGCTTGTTAAATATCCCAGCCAGGCTGTTGTCGGGTCGGGTTTTATTTTTATACCCGAGCCAGACTTTAAGGTAGAGAACTGTTATCTAATAAGCAGAAAGTGGAGGAAAATCATGGTGATCAATTTTTTAGGCACGTAGATTTTGCTTTATTTTCGTATATTCTACAGCATGCTGCTGCTCGGCATTGGATGGTAAAAGG
This sequence comes from Heterodontus francisci, assembly GCF_036365525.1. Lineage (NCBI taxonomy): Eukaryota > Metazoa > Chordata > Chondrichthyes > Heterodontiformes > Heterodontidae > Heterodontus > Heterodontus francisci. The sequence continues at coordinate 80,914,219 of NC_090384.1, read as the reverse complement.
AAGGAAAATCACGCAAGGCTCATCATTAACAAGTTATGGCAGAATGTATGTTGAGTTCTCCCTAAAAATTGAACTTACTGTTTCTGATTAATTAGGAAACATAATGTAATACATATCTGTTAACCACATCTCTGCAGGAAGCAATGTTTTGGATTTAAAGTGTTACAGACTTAGGATTATTGACTATTAAGCTTCTATACATCTTCTCATATCTTCTCAAGGTATTGTCATCATATAAAAAAAAACTTGGAAGAAAGGGTGGAATAAGGGTTTATTCATTGTCACACCTGGGTATTCATGTAAAACTGGTGAAGTTTAAATTTCCCAAAGTACCACCACTTTTAGTTTGCTTTTCTTCCCATCCTCGCTATAAACAATAAGTTCACATTGCCCCAGCCCATAAGAGAGTTGGCATAAAACTGGATGTGGGCATACCAGCCTCAAGGGTGGAAGTGGCCACCCCCATGGGGAGATGGGGGCAGGTTTAAGACTATGGAAACAACCTGGACCCCCGAAGAAAATGATTTCCTGTTGTAGATTTTAGGATCTGCTAACTAATACAGGAACCCCAAAAGGGAACGATGTTGGGGGTGGCTGGACTACCCTCTCCCCATTGGCACCAGTTGTTGGAGTTACCAGCAGCATGGGCTGGTGAATGTCAAAGGTATACCTGGAGTGGGTGTGGACATCAGTTACATGCAAATGATCTATCCTCTCACTGACGTCACAAATTCTGACTGGGTCAATATGGCCAGCTACCAACTGGCATGCTTCTGGGATCATGAACCATGTATTTTCCGGGCTTGTTTTACCTTTTGCTGCACTCAGCAGCAGACTTTGTTGATGAGATACTGTGCTCCTTGCCCTGCAGATGAAACACCTAACGTATTATCTGCTCAAGCATTAAATAAGCTTTTCTAGATGCTTTTTGGCTTTCACATATCATTGATGAAAAATTATTTTGATGCTGTATCTTGGCTTGTACACTGCTTCTGAGCTCGGTAATTATTTTTCTACAGTGGTTTGCAGATGTGGACATGTTGGATACTTTAATTTTTCAATAATGGGATCCAGATTAAGCTTGTTGGTTTAATATATTTGAGCAATTTCAACTAATGTCTGATTACATGTCTTAATTTACTACTGGAAGTAATTTAATGTGGAACAGACCAGGAGAGTATTAAAGATTAGACAGTGAATGTATGTACATAATGCAATCATAATGTGTCTTTACCACTTCCATCCGAAATATGGGATGCACAACCTAGGTGTGATTTATTTAATCTTTTTTTATTCTTTCACGGATGTGGGCATCGCTAGCAAGGCCAGCATTTATTGCCCATCCTTAATTGCCCTTGAGAATGTTCCAGCCAGTTGCCTTCTTGAACCGCTGCAGTCCATCTGGTACAGGTACTCCCACAGTGCTGTTCGGAAGGGAGTTCCAGGATTTTGATCCAGTGACAGTGAAGGAACAGCGATTATGGTTCCAAGTCAGGATGGTTTGTAGATTGGAGAGGAACTTTCCAGTGGTGGTGTTTCCATGCACCTGCTGCCCTTGTCCTTGTAGATGGTAGAGGTCACAGGTTTGGAAGGCACTGTCAAAGGAACCTTGGTGAGTTGTTGCAATGCATCTTGTCGATGGCATACACTGCTGCCACTTTGCATGTTAGTGTCAAATAAGTTATTTTACTGCATGTTAAATACCTAGTTGTTGAAGGTAATAGGGTGAACAGATGTTGGGTGTTGATTAGTTAATTGTACTCAGATGTATATATAAAGAAAGCTAGCATTGGCTGGGCGTTGTTAGGAATGGAGAAGTAAGCTCTGTGGCAAGAAATAAACAGTCTCCACCAAAGCATCCTGGTCTCAGTGTCTTCTTCACAAACAGGCTTAGAAGTTTGTCTAACAGTGCATCAGTGGGAATTAATGTTTAACTTCATGGATGGGGTGCCGATCAAGCAGACTGCTTTGTCCTGGATGGTGTTGCACTTCTTGAGTGTTGTTGGAGCCACACTCATCCAGGCAAGTGGACAGTATTCCATTACAACCCTGACTTGTGCCTTGTAGATGGTGGACAGGCTTTAGGGAGTCAGAAGGTGAGTTACTCGCTGCAGAATTCCCAGTCTCTGAATTGCTCTTGTAGTCATGGTAGTTATGTGGCTGGTCCAGTTCAGTTTCTGGTCCATGTATACCACTGTGCCAGCACCTCTGCTGGGTCTCTCCTGCCAGTGAGACAGGACACAGCCAGGGATGGTGATGGAAGGACATTGGCTGTAAGGTATGATTCTGTGAGTATAGTTATGTCAGGCTCCTGCCTGACTAGTCTGTGGGAGAGGTCTCCCAATTTTGACACAAGCCCCCATACATACGAACATACGAATTAGGAGCAGGAGTAGGCCATTCAATCCCTCGAGCCTGCTCCGCCATTCATGGCTGAACTGATCACTCCACATTTCCACCTACCCCCGATAACCTTCCACCCCCTTAATAAGAAGAACTTTGCAAGGTCAGGGATGCCGTTGTCGTTTCCAGTGCCTAAGTCGATGCCAGGTGGGCCACCAGGTTTTATTCATTTTTGACTTTTCTGTAGCAGTTTTGTATGACTGAGTGGCTTGCTAGGCAAGTTCAGAGGGCAGTTAAGAGTCAACCACATTTCTGTGGGTCTGGAGTCACATGTAGGCCAGATCAGGTAAGGGCAGCAGATTTCCTTGCCTAAATGATATTACTGAAGCAGTTAGGTTTTTATGACATTCAATGATAGCTTCATGGCACCATTACAGAGACTAGCTTTCAATCCAGATTTTTATTAATTAATTGAATTTAAATTCCACCAGCTGCCATTGTGGGATTTGAACCTGTGTCCCCAGGGCATTAGCCTGGGCCTCTGGATTACTAGTCCTGTGATATTACCACTATGCCACCATCTCTCCAAAATCACAAAATTTACCTTACATTAGCAAATTGGCTATCAGAAAAAGTTAGAGTTTAATTTTACTAACATGGGTAAAAGAATAAACAGATATCCTCATCCCAACCTATATACGATGCATGAAGTTGCAATTTTTGAAAGGAATAGATTTAGTTCCTCATTTAGATGCTTCATCACTCCAATTTGCTCTCTTAAATCAGTTATACTCACTACAATTTATGTCATTTATCATCGTATAGCTAAAAGGGAGAAAATGAAAACATTACATCGAATGTACAGCACAGCAATAGGCTACATGGCCCAACCAGTCCATGCTGGTGTTTATGATCCACACAGGTCATCTCCTACCCCTCTTCATTTAAACCCATCAGCATAACCCTGTATAGCTTTCTCCTCCATATATTCATATAGTTCCCTCTTAAACGTATCTGTGCTGTTTGGCTACACTACTCCTTGTAGTAGTGAGCTCCACATTCTATACACACTTTATGTAAAGAGGTTTCTTCTGAATTCCCTACTGGATTTATTACTGACTATCTTATATTTATGGCCCCTAGTTTTAGTTTCCACCACACTGCACCCCTGCCATCCCCCCACTCCCCCCACACTCCCACCCCCACCACACACAACTGGAAACATCTCTATGTCTATCCTTTATGATCGTAAAGATCTCTGACAGGTTACCTCTCAGCTGCATCTTTTTTAGAGAAAGGACCTGCAGTCTGTAAATATTATTAACAGACTACTAACTGCTGAGCCTTTGCACACTTGGACCTCTGCATATGTTCGTTGCCATTTACAGGAGAAAGCAACAAACCAAAATCTGACATTATATGGCTTTGGTAACATTTGTGTACCAAATAATCAATGATAGCCCCCTTTTTGGATCACTTCAGCTTTAGAATTCCGTTTGGCTGTCAAACTTTTCAGATGTAACTAAGAAGTAAATTGGAACTTGATAAATATTGTTTTTACAGCCGATGATTTTTTAGATGAAATCTAAAAGGTTCACTGTACAGTGTAGCATCTCTTATTCAAACTCCTCAAGCCAGAAGTACAGTTGGGTGGGAACAAAGCATTTGCAATGTAAACTGAAAATGTCAGAGGTTCAAAAACTGAAAGCACTCAGATTTAGCAGAAGTTCCAATAAAGCACAAAGCCCTAACTTAAGCCCAGGTCTTTCAAGCTGTGCTGCCATGGGTTGAAAAGATCCCATCAACCTTTGGAACCTCTGCCTCAATCCTTACTCCAGATGTCTTTGTAACTTGCCCCTGTTGTCTAACTGCCCCAGTCTGTCATCAGCTTCCTTTTAGCCAGCTCCACGTGAGCTTTAGCATTTGCAGCATAGTGGCAGACTTTCTATAGCTCTGCCAAGTGCCACTCTTTATCTCATATTTCCTCTCTGTGGTCTAGGAAGAAAGAAAACTTTCTGTCTTCTGAGTGGGGGGAGAAAAAAAATGAAGGAACTTGCCAGAGATTTAAGATAGAAAGTGAAAGAGAAAAACAACAGCATTCAAAAATGACCAATGAGTCAGATTCTCAAAGAATCACAGAATGGTTACAGCACAGAAGGAGGCCATTCAGCCTGTCATGTCTGTGTCTGCTCTCTGCAACAGCAACTCACCTAGTCCCACTCGCTGCCTTTTCCCTAGGCCCACAAATTCTTTCTCCTCAGATAATTATCCAATTCTCTTTTGAAGGCCTCTATTGAATCTGCCTCCAGCACATTCTTAGGCAGTGCATTCCAGATCCTAACCACTCACTGCGTAAAAAGGTTTTTCCACATGTTGCCGTTGCTCCTTTTGCCAAACACCTTAAATCGATGTCCTCTGGTTCTGGATCTCTCTGCTAATGGGAACAGTTTTTCCCTATCTACTCTGTCCAGAGCCCTCATGATTTTGAACACTCTTAACCTTCTCTTCTCCAAGGAGAACAACACCACCTTCTCCAATCTATCCACGGTAACTGAAGTTCCTCATCCCTGGAACCATTCTTGTGAATCTTTTCTGCACCTTCTCTAATGCCTTAATATCCTTCCTAAGGTCTGGTGCCCAAAACTGGACACAATACTCCTTTTGTGGCCAAACCAATGTTTTATACAGGTTTATCATAACTTCCTTGTTCTTGTACTCTGTGCCTCTATTTATAAAGCCTGGGATCCCATATGCTTTATTAAATGCTTTCTCAACATGCCCTCCAACCTTCAATGATTTGTGCATATATACTCCTAGGTCCCTCTGCTCCTGCACCCCCTTTAGAAGTGTACCCTTTAATTTATATTGCCTCTCCTCATTCTCCCTACCAAAATGAATCACTTCACACTTGTCTGCATTAAGAGTGAGAAACAGAAGATATTTAATAAATTTCAATGCCCAACTTTTGATACAAATAATTCTGACTTGTGGAATTTACTCCTTCAGTATACTGGTGATGGCAACAGATTCCTGAGTGCTGTTATGCAGATATGTAGTACTTGAGGCTTTGTTGATACTGTTTTGCTGCTGCCAAAGGTGTAGTATAATAGAGGGATCACAGCATTGGTCTTAACAGAATACATTATTCCTGTATTTTCTCCTTATTTAGAGGTCCTGGCCAATATTTATCTCTCAACCAACACCTAAAAATTAATTATCTGACAATTATCAACTTGCTGTGTGTAAATTGGTTGTTGTGTTTCTACATAGGATGTGAGGGCATTAGAGAGGGTGCAGAAAAGATTCACGAGAATGGTTCCAGGGTGAAGAACTTCAGTTACATGGATAGATTAGAGAAACTGAGCCTGTTCTCCTTGAAGAAGAGAAGATTAAGAGGAGATTTGATAGAGGTGTTCAAAATCATGAGTGGTCTGTAGAGAGTGGATATGGAGAAACTGTTTCCATTGGCAGAAGGATCGCGAACTAGAGGACACCAATTTAAGGTGATTGACAAAAGAAGCAACAGCGACATGAGGAAATACGGTTTTACGCAGTGAGTGATTAGGATCCGGAATGCACTGCCTGAAAGTGTGGGGGAGACAGATTCAATAGAGGATTTCAAAAGAGAATTGGATAATTATCTGAAGACAAAAAATTTGCCGTGCTGTGGAGAAAAGGCAGGGGAGTGGGACTAGGTGAGTTGCTCTTGCTGAGAGCCGCCACAAACACAATGGGCCGAATGGCTTCCTTCTGTGCTGTAACCATTCTATAATTACAAGAGTGACTACACTCTGAAAGTACTTTATTGGCTGTGTGGCACTTTGGGATGCCCTGAGGCTGTGTAAGGCACTATATAGATGCAAGTTCTTTCTTTTTCTATATTGAAAAATCGTTTGCGTATTTTCAACACTTTCTGTTTTTATTTCATTCCATTGTATGATTTGTTCAATTTGTTTTTAAAACATAAAAACGTATAGGAAATTATGCCAGTTTACCGTGAGGTTTATCATTTTACTTGTCCTTCAGTTTATATGATCTCTCAACACTGCTGCAATGTTCCCCAAGGCTAAGTAAAAGCATGGCGGCTAAACAGTAAACAACAAACTCTCTATTCATAGTCATTTATGCTAAGTGGTTGCTTGCCCTTCTTGCATTGTTTGATCCAAGTCCAGTGCTTTTTCAATCCAAGGAAGCAAATATGTAACGTGGCATGCTATATTTAGCTCATAATAGCATGGTCAGGACACAGTTAATCAGGTTATTCTGGTTAATTAGGAAGGTTTTCCAAGCACCAGCTATGATTTTATCCAACTTTTTTTTTTAGCAGGAAAATAGCTCAAAGATTATTTGGACGACTTTTACTTGGACACAAGATTCCAAAAAAGCCAATGAGTGCTGATCACAAAAACATTTCTAGCTATTTTGTGAAAGATTTTCACAATGTTTTATATTAATCAACTGGACATTTTAGAAAATGTTTAATTTCCTTGTTAATCTCATTCACATACCATGTATTAATCCTCATCAAGAGCATGTATGATGACCAGTTTCCAAGACACATTCTGTACCATTTTGTAACTAACTGCGAATAGATACCCAAGAATAATGCAACAACATTTTATTTCACATTGTCCCTGTGGGCAAGTGTCACCCTTTAACACTGTCAGTACAGACAATTCAGCAAGAACTTACCATATGGGAAATCAGGGGCATGATAGGCCTTTCTAGCACATTGTGGCTCCACTGAACCAACCATGTGACATAACTCTACAGGGTTTTTTTTTCATTAACATACATTTTATTACTGAGTGAACCAATAAACTACACAAAGAAAAGACCAAATTTGAGAACAAGATCCCAACCAAAATGATCATTGTTAGTTCCTACATTGAGTAATTAGAATGAAAACTATGGTTACAGTACCCCAATGTCTAAGCAGGTTTATCCAGTAAGTAACTGAGCCAGTAAGATCCTTAGTTCAAACACTGGTCTGTACCTAGTTAGCTGATTTCACCCAGGGCAGGAATGAAAGTACTACAATGTTCTCTTTGTCTGTGGTATAGATAGGGTAAAATTGAGTGCAATCCAGCAATCCATATTTGACCTATGTGAGTGGATGTCAGATTAGGTCAGGTCAAATTCCGCAGTGATATCTCCCCATGATGAAATAGTATGCTGACATTCTCAAGGTTCACGTTTAAAAACAATCACCTGAATAAGGTGCTTTATGGTATTTTGTACCTGTAGAAGCCTACCCCAGCAAGGAGTCGATGTTTCCAGAAGAGGACAGGAGCGGAGAAAATTGTAGAGAAAATTTTTAAAAGTTGGTTACAAACACAGGGCAAGATCTAATGCCTGCATTTTAAAGGATTTAGTTGTTTTCCCGCTAAAAGCACTGCTCTTCCTTTAAATATTTAATGTTGCATCACTGAGGAAGATTGGAACTGTTGGGAGGTGTTCGGAGAAGTGAGGTAGAGTTTTTTTTCTTGTAACTGGCAATGAGTGCAAGCAGGTAGCTTCCCCACAGAGAGAAAAGGAAAAATGAAAAGCACAGCACCACAGGTTTTCCCTCGAAACATCCTGGCAGATAGCTTAATAGCACTGCTGACCAATCTGCAGGCAACCTGAGCACTGTTGACAGGAGGGAGGTCAACATTAATAGATGGGAGAAAAAATACCTTTAAAATAATGTAAAAACATTTAAGTGTTATTGAAAAGAAAAGCTTGCTCTTAATTTTTACAAGTTAAAGTAAATTTGTTGTGATGTTTCACAACTATGCGCTTGGAGTATTTAAAAATATATGGGCTAGTTTTCCAATAGACCAGTGGGGACTGGCAGAAGTAAGTGTTGGAGCAGGAAGAAAAACCATTGCTAGAGAAGCTCTGGCTACGATTGGATACTTAAGAATGGAACTAAGTGAGGACAGCCCACTCAGCTAGACTTCAGATGAGAGATGTTGGAGAATGAAGGTGTGGTTGACTGTGTAAAAGCCTGCAGAGAACTCAAGAAGGATGAAGAGGGATCCTGAATCATAATTAGGGGGGGTTCTGATGCTGTGGCAGGGCAAGAAACCTCAATGGAGAGATACAAACAAGAAGTTTCAGCAAAGCTGAGTATGGATTTGGAAGGCAACATGTTCATGGAGGTTGGAGATGGGGACATAGTTTGCAAGGATAAAGGGGCAGAAGTAGGTGTTTTATGGAGGGAGTGATAACAGCAATTTTGTAAGGGAGGGGGACAGTTGCTGAGGATAGGGAAGGATTTATAATATTAGCTAGCATGGTGGCCAGGAGGGCAGATTGGGTGGTTGCAGTTTAGTGGGAATGTGGTCAAGGAGCAGGAGGTGAATTTCATGGACAAGATGAAGTCAGAGAGAGTATAAGTAGAAATAGGAGATTGTCATGCTTGGAAGGAGCTGTGATATAATAAACAATAAACTGGTGGAATTATGACAACAACAACTCATCTGTTAAACTGAACCATAAGAAAATGGGAACATCTGTACCATGACAAAATGGAGTAGCAGTCAGGTGACCCATACTGTACTGACAATCAACAGGCCTGTCTGCAAAGACAAAATTCATTAACTACATCTGAATTGAAAGAAGCCCATTACATGTTAACTCCAGGCTATAGGAATGGGATTAACACAAGTTCTGTAAGACAGACTGACTTCCACAGCCCAAACCAAAATGAATGCATGTGAAGTAGCACCATTGTAACAGAATTGTCCCCATTCAGATGGCAAGATAGCAATAGTTTTCATATCCTGGACCATTGTATGGTTACACCAGGGGAGAGGGCCCTGTGTCACCTGACAGAGACTCAAATGTGATGGAGAGAGATGGGAGATCAAGAAAAGACCAGTTCCAGCCAAAGACTGTGTGGTTGGTCCAGCATAAGGAAAAAAGCCTGCTGCTGATACTACACTTCAACTTGTTGCAGCAGAGAACTTAAAAAGTGACCACTGCCTCTGGTCTGAAGTTTTAACCACCAGAAGCCTACAACACCTCAGCAAGTTCACAAATACAAACATCCAGGCCTGCACCTTTGAAAAGACTTTCCTCCCAAGAAGATTCAACAGGTTTCTGTGAGCTACAAACTCTTACGTCACTTTGGACTTTAATTGCATCCTACCGTTTTTTCCCTCTATCGATCTATTCTTGTGTATGCATGTGTGTGTGTGAATTCATGGGTAGGTCAAGAACGATTCAGGTTTTACTGTTTAACTAAAAACTTAACCTACTTTTTTTTTAAAGAAACTATGAGAAAACCTGTTTGTCTGTTTATTTGACCCTAAAATCATTCATGGACACAGTATTTTTAACAAAATACAATTGTGGTCAGTTGGGAGGAGAGAAGTGGAAGTTACCCACACCATTTACTACCTTTCGGTAAAAAGATGAACTAGAGAAACATGTGTATTCACAGCTAGAAGGGGGAGGCAAGGGAATGTGTCAAAACAGCAAAAGCAGCTGAATGGATGGTCTGAACCCTGGTGATGAAGAAGTTCATAAGCTCCTTACACTTGCTGGAGGTGTGAATTAAGGGGACAGGAAAGAAGGGTTTAAGAAGACATTGGTAATAAAGAAACGAAGCTGGGGTTATCTGTGCTCTCAAGGATTATCTTGCAATAGTGGGTGGTTTTGACAGAGGATAGGAAGGCCCAATTACATGTGATGTGGTCCAACCAGATATCCTGTTGGATGGTTAAACCTGTTGTGCACCAGGCACGCTCAGGTTTGCACACCCACTTTGGTTGATCTTGTCAAGTATGTGCACGTAGAGTCAAGTTCTCCAAGGCACTCTGGGTATCTTTCCCAGGAGGAGGATGCCCAGGATGCCAAAGAGTTACTCTCCAGTCTCAACTGCGTCATCAGGAAACTGTGGCGCTCTGATCCATTCTTATACTTATAAATCTGAACAAGCGTGGCAGAACATTTTCACATTCCCCTTTAAAAAGCTCCCAGATTACACAGCAGAAGCATGCTATGATGAAGCCTGATTCCAGATCCAGGTTGGGCAGATGCAATATCAACACTGCAATGTTACCATCAGATTGAAAAATCTTCATTTTATCCCTATTCCACAGTATCTAAATGCACTTCACAATTTCTCCAAAAATGTAATTTCTGTACCGATCTTATTTCTTTCTCACCATCTAAGTAGCCAATTCACCTCTTTCTTGGTAATCAAATATTTCTAACAGGCATTACTTGTGATAATTTCTTGCCCATCTGAAGTTTGCCCAAGACCTCCAGTCAAATATAAATTAGTTCCTCACTGTAAGCATATTAAAGAACATAACTTGTGTAGTGTTTGACTGTGAATTGTACAATTTGCTCTCAGCCATATCTCAACATATACTAACAGCCTACAGACAAGAGGACATTGGTGTCAGAGCTTAAAGTGAATTTGACATTCCACTGGACAGTACAATCTTATGTAAGTAATTACTGTAAGAAATTGCCATAAAATGAAAACTTTGCAAAGAAATTTCTTAATTATCATTTAGCTTTTGCTTAATTTGGGTGAGTTAACAAACAAAATAATTTAATTCCCTTGAGGACATCCCAGTAAAGAGGCTGCAACTGAATGAGGTAGATTTTCATCTTCACTGCCTGGGTGGTAATCCTGTCGAATAGATCGCCTGCCCTTTATACAACTAAATTAAATTAATGAATGAAAATCAGGAGGGTTATATAGAGGGTGGACAATTTGCTCCACCAGATTGAGACAGAAGACAGGAGAAAGGCTGAACACAGAAATAGAGCCATATAACCATAGAAAGGTTATGGCACAGAAAGAGGTCATTCAGCCCATTATGTCAGCGCCAGCTGAAAAAACTAGCTGCCCAATCTAATTCCACCTTCCAGCACCTGGTCCATAACCTTGCAGGTTACAGCACTTCAGGTGCAGGTCCAGGAACCTTTTAAATGAGTTGAAGACTTCTGCCTCTACCAGCAATCCAGGCAGCGAATTCCAGACACTCACCACCCTCTGGGTGAAAAAGTTTTTCCTCATGTCCCCTCTGATCCTTCTACCAATCACCTTAAATCTGTGCCTCCTGGTAATGGGCCTCTCCGCTAGGGTAAACAGTTCCTTCCTGTCTATTCTATCGAGGCCTCTCATAATTTTGTATACCTCACCCCTCAACCTCTTCTGTTCGAAGGAAAATAACCTTAGCCTATCCAATCATTCCTCATAGCTGCAATTTTCAACTGTAAATCTCCTCTGTACTCTCTCCAGAGCAATTACGTCCTTCCTGTAATGTAGTGACCAGAACTATATGCAATATTCCGGCTGTGGCCTAACCAGCATTTTGTACAGTTCCAGCATTACATCCCTGCTTTTGTATTCTATACCTCGGCCAATAAAGGAAAGCATTCCACATGCCTTCTTCACCAGTCTATCTACCTATCCTGCCACCTTCAGGGACCTGTGGACATACACGCCAAGGTCTCGCACTTCTTCTGCCCCTCTCAGTACCCTCCTGTATATTCTGTATTCCCTTGCTTTGTTTACTCTCCCCAAATGCATTACTTCACATTTCTCCAGATTGAATTCCATTTGCCACATTTCTGCCAACTCAACCAAACCATTGATGTCTTTCTAGAGTTTACAGCTATCCTCTTCATTATCAACTACACGGCCAATTTTTGTGTCATCTGCAAATTTCCCAATCATGCCTCCCACATGTAAGTCTAAATCATTAATATATACCACAAACAACAAGGGACCCTAGACTGAGCCCTGTGGAACACCCCTGGAAACGGCTTTCCATTCGCAAAAATATCTGTCGACCATTACCCTTTGTTTCCTGTCACTGAGCAAATTTTGGATACAATCGGCCACATTCCCCTATATCCCATGGGTTTTTATTTTTCTGACCAGTCTGCCATGTGGGACCTTGTCAAATGCCTTATTAAAATCCATGTAGACAACATCCACTGCACTACTATCAGACATGGGCAAGGAAACCTCCTGCTGATTACTACCTACCGCCCGCCCTCAGCTGATGAGTCAGTACTCCTCCATGTTGAACACCATTTGGAGGAAGCACTGAGGGTGGCAAGGGCACAAAATGTACTCTGGGTGGGGGACTTCAATGTCCATCACCAAGAGTGGCTCGGTAGCACCACTACTGACCGAGCTGGCCGAGTCCTAAAAGACATAGCTGCTAGACTGGGTCTGCGGCAGGTGGTGAGGGAACCAACAAGAGAGAAAAACATACTTGACCTTGTCCTCACCTATCTCCCTGCCGCAGATGCATCTGTCCATGACAGTATTGGTAGGACTGACCATCGCACATTCCTTCTGGAGCCGAAGTCCCACCTTCACATTGAGGATATCCTCCATCGTATTTAATGGCACTAACACCATGCTAAATGGGATGGATTTCGAACAGATCTAGCAATGCAAAACTGGGCATGCATGAGGCGCTGTGGGCCATCAGCAGAATTGTACTCATCCACAATCTGTAACGTCATATCCCCCATTCTACCATTACCATCAAGCCGGGGGTCCAACCCTGGTTCAATGAAGAGTGCAGGAGGGCATGCCAGGAGCAGCACCAGGCATACCTCAAAATGAGGTATCAACCTGGTGAAGCTACAACACAGGACTACTTGATGCCAAACTGCATAAGCAGCAGGCGATAGACAGAGCTAAGTGATTCCATAACCAATGGATCAGATCTAAGCTCTGCAGTCCTGCCACATCCAGCAGTGAATGGTGGTGGATGATTAAACAACTAACTGGAGGAGGTGGCTCCAAAAATATCCCCATCATCAATGATGGGGGAGCGCAGCACATCAGTGCGAAAGATAAGCCTGAAGCATTTGCAACAATCTTCAGCCAGAAGTGTTGAGTTGATGATCCATCTCGGTCTCCTCCCGACGTCCCCAGCATCACAGATGCCAGACTTCAGCCAATTCAATTCACTTTGCGTGATATCAAGAAATGACTGAAGGCACTGGATACTGCAAAGGCTATGGGCCCTGACAATATTCCACCAATAGTACTGAAGACCTGTGCTCCAGAACTTGCCGCGCCCCTAGCCAAGCTGTTCCAGTACAGCTACAACACTGGCATCTACCTGGCAATATGGAAAATTGCCCAGGTATGTCCTTTACAAAAAAAGCAGGACAAGTCCAACCCGGCCAATTACTGCCCCATCAGTCTACTCTCAATCATCCGTAAAGTGATGGAAGGTGTCATCAACAGTGCTATTAAGCGGCACTTGCTCAGCAATAACCTGCTCAGTGACACTCATTTTGAGTTACGCCAGGGCCACTCAGCTCCTGACCTCATTACAGTCTTTGTTCAAACATGGACAAAAGAGCTGAACTCAAGAGGTGAGGTGAGAGTGACTGCCCTTGACATCAAGGGATCAAGGCAGCATTTGACCGAGTATGGCATCAAGGAGCCCGAGCAAAACTGAAGTCAATGAGAATACGGGGAAAACTCTCTGCAGGTTGGAGTCATACCTAGCACAAAGGAAGATGGTTGTGGTTGTTGGAAGTCAATCACCTCAGCTCCAGGACATCACTGCAGGAGTTCCTCAGGGTAGTGTCCTAGGTCCAACCATCTTCAGCTGCTTCATCAATGTCCTTCCTTCAATCACAAGGTCAGAAGTGGGGACGTTCGCTGATGATTGCACAATGTTCAACACCATTCACGACTCCTCAGATACTGAAGCAGTCCGTGTAGAAATGCAGCAAGACCTGGACAATATCCAGGCTTGGGCTGATAAGTGGCAAGTAACATTCGCGCCACACAAGTGCCAGGCAATGACCAACTCCAACAAGAGATAATCTAACCATCTCCCCTTGACATTCAATGGCATTACCATTGCTGAATCCCCCACTATCAACATCCTGGGGGCTACCATTGACCGGAAACTGAACTGGAGTAGCCATATAAATACCGTGGCTACAAGAGCAGGTCAGAGGTTAGGAATCCTGCGGTGAGTAACTCACCTCCTGACTCCCTAAAGCCTGTCCACCATCTGCAAGGCACAAGTCAGGAATGTGATGGAATACTCTCCACTTGCCTGGATGGGTGCAGCTCCAACAACACTCGACACCATCCAGGACAAAGCAGCCCGCTTGATTTGCACCCCATCCACAAACATTCACTCCCTCCACCACTGACGCACAGTGGCAGCAGTGTGTACCATCTGCAAGATGCACTGCAGCAATGCACCACCAAGGTCAGACTGACTGGCCTATAATTATTTGGCCTATCCTGTGCACTCTTTATCAACAATGGTTCAACAGTTGCAGACCTTCAATGCTCTGGTACCTCACCTGTATCTAGCGAGGATTTGAGGATGATCCTCAGAGCATCCACTATTTCTTCCCTGGCTTCCTTTAACAACCTGGGATACAATCCATCTGGCGCTGGTGATTTATCCACTTTCAAGGATGTCAGACTCTCTAGTGCTTCCTCTCTCATTATGCTTATTGGGCTGGATCTTAAGCAGCTTTTAACATCGGGATCCATGACAGGATAGGGGGGCCTGAAGCTGGCTCTAGATGACGCCCGCCATGGACCTCAACGCCAGAAGGGACTGGCTCAATCCTCCCGGTGGCGACGAGGCACTGTAATGGCCCCCAGTGCTTCTCGGCGGCGGGACCCGGATTAGAATATGTAGACTGGCGCTTAACATCCATTAATATGCAAGCCACTCCGATTCAGGCAGCAGGTCTTGATCTTCATCTGGATGTTTGGCACTCACGTGCCTTCACTTTCACATCCATGAAAAGCTGGCAGCATTGAGGCGTCTGTCCTCAGAGCCTGTGAATGTGGGTGGGGGGGCTGCAATACGAAGGGTTTTAACTCTGCATTCATGAAGGTAGGTACCTCTGCCCTTCTTCTGTATAGGGGGCCACTCTGCGCCCGTTAACATTTGAGGGTTGGGGAATGCTGACCCTGCAATCTGCCAATGCTGTTTGGGGTAGGAGGATGAACAATGGCAGTCCATGATCCCTTTGTTTTGGGTGGAGACCACAAATGGTAGCCGGTTTAAGGTCATGTTGCCAGTGGTCCCATCCAGGCAAGGTCAATAAAAGACTGTGGTCATGCTGCCCCGCTCTTATTCAAAGCTAAGACGGGCAATGTTATGGCTTACCATATAGGTGATGCCGGAACACAGCTGAAGGACCAATTTACATCACTCTCTGCCCTGATAAGTGCCGTTGACGTACTGAAAGAACCGAGTTCACCTCCAGCTTAGAGATGGGGCTGGTCAACCCTGTCTTTCTTGGTTCAAGTGCTGTTAGGAGCCATATCTGCCAGAGGCAGAACCAAAAGGCAGGCGCAGCCAATGTGAAAGCTCCTAGACATGAGCAGCAGCAGCCACCAAGGGGCATTCGAGGCCTGAGGAGATAGCTGGTCTACAGGCCCCCCCATAACATACCTGCAGATGTCGGAGCGTCAGTGTCAGTGTCAGAGGCAACTGCAGATGTCCAGAGAGGCGTTGACAAATCTCTGTGCACTGTTGAATGATGACCTGCAGCCAATGGGATTTGCTGGACACCCTACGTCTGTGGCCCTCAAAGTCACCGCAGCTCTTGATTTCTACACATCCGCATCATTCCAGGAACCCACCGGCGACCTGTGTGGACTTTCACAGTCAGCTGTGCACAGCTACATCAGGGAGGTCACCAATTCCTTGTACAGGAAGGCCAGTGACTATATTCTCTTCAGGCCAGACCCTGAGATTCCCACAGGTGCAGGGGCTCATCAACTGCACGCATGTGGCCATCAAGGTTCCTGCTGGACAACCAGCCACATTCCCGAAAAGAAAGGGCTTCTACTCCCTCAACGTGCAGCCAGTTTGTGACCACATGAACTACTTCATGCAAGTGGGTGCCCGCTTTCCAGGCAGCTGCCATGACTCATTCATCCTGCGCCAGTCTCAGGTGCCACTGCTCTTCACTGCATCGGCTCAGATCCAGGGGTGAATTCTCGGGGACCAGGGCTATTCCTTGCAGACATGGCTCCTGACGCCGGTGAGAAACCCCACCAGTGAGGCAGAGGAGAGATACACGCCTACCACGGCTTGACACAAGCAACCATTGAGCAGGCCATCAGCATGCTGACGATGCACTTCCGCTGCCTGGTTAGATCTGGTGGGGCCCTACCGTACTCACCAGAAAGGGTTGCACACATCATTGTTGCATGCTGTGCTCTGCACACCTTTACAATACAGAGTGGGGAGGCCTTGCAGGATGACAAGAGACGGGAGCAGGAGCTATCCTCAGACGATGAGGACAGAGAGGAGTTGCAGCAGCATACGCACATGGGAGGACAAAGAGCATCGATGCAACACAGACATGGCGAGCAGAGAGCAAGGGATGCTCGGCAACGCTTTACTGATAAGCACTTCCACAATCCTTGAAGTGCACCATATCTCCCCATGTCATACATCACTGTGCTTCATCTGGTAGGCAGCCTTCTGCATCTGTGACACCTGTGTCTCTACCATTACTGGCAGCAGATGCCCATGTGACTGCATCCATGAAGTGCCACATCATGGATACTGCAATGGCAATGATGTTGTACCATACATTGGCTGTTCTGTTAGTCAATGATGTAATGGGAGGACACAGATTTGGCACATGCTGGCATGCGTCATTCACACAGTAAAAAAGGAGACAAGTTAGAAAAGCACATTTAGTGAGAAGGAATTAATACTGTCACCCGTGAAAACCCATATGTGTCATGGTGTCTTTTTGAAATGTTTGCGGGTGCTCCTTCGCAGTGTAACTTCTGCACGAGCGGCTTGACTGGAGGCAGGCAGCTGATCAGGATGGCCTTTGGCTTTGGATGACTTGAGTGGTCATCCTCTGGGTGCATGAGGCCTGGCGGGCCCCGGCTACCTGAGGGCCTCCTGCACCAGTGCAGGGCTGTCCTCAGATATCCTGGCTGCTGGAGCTGGACTCACCGGCGGAGGGGCTGAGGAGCTGGTGTCCACTTTGGAATCATCCAGAGGGAGGACCCCAGATATGGATCACTGGCTTGCCTCCTCCCTCTCAAGGCTTGTAGGAACCTCACTGGTCTCCTGCGAAGGACCAGTATCAGAGACACTCTCCAGGCCCTTGGTCCCTCTCTCGCCTAGCCACTGCTGTGTCCAGTTCATGGCCGAGGTGAGGGTTTGCAGGTCTGTGCACATCTATGGAATGTGGTTCCATTGAACCATCGAAAAATTACGGCACAGAAGGAGGCCATTCAGCCCGTTGTGTCCGTACCGGCCGAAAAAACTAGCTGCCCAATCTAAACCTACCTTCCAGCACCTGATCCATAGCCTTGCCCATTACAGCACTTCAGGTTCATGTCCAGGTACCTTTTAAAAGAATTGAGGGTTTCTGCCTCCACCACCATTCCTGGCAGTCATCCAGACACCCACCACCCTCTAGGTGAAAAAGTTTTTCCTCAAGTCCTCTCTAATCCTTCTACCAATCACCTTAAATCTGTGCACCCTGGTAATTGACCTCTCCACTGGGGAAACAGGTCCTTCCTGTCTACTCTATCTAGGCCTCTCATAATTTTGTACTCCTCAATCAAGTCACCCCTGAGCCTCCACTGTTCCAAGGAAAACAACCCTAACCTATTCAATCTTTCCTCATAGCTGCAAATTTCGAGCCCTGGCAACATTCTTGTAAATCTCTTCTGTACTCTGTTCAGAGCAATTATGTCCTTCCTATAATGTGGTGACAGGAGCTGTATGCAATACTCCAGCTGTGGCCTAACCAGCATTTTATACAGTTCCAGCATCACATCCCTGCTTTTGTATTCTATACCTCGGCCAATAAAGGAAAGCATTCTTCACCACTCTATTTACCTGCCCTGCCACCTTTAGGGGCTTGTGGACATGCACTCCAAGGTCTCTCACTTCTTCTGCCCCTCTCAATATCCTCCCATTTGTTGTGTATTCCCTCGCTTTATTTGCCCTTCCCAAATGCATTACCTCACACATATCTGGATTGAATTCTATTTGCCACACTTCCGCCCACTCAAACAAACCATTGATATAGTTTAGTTTAGTTTAGTTTAGAGATATAGCACTGAAACAGGCCCTTCGGCCCACCGAGTCTGTGCCGACCATCAACCACCCATTTATACTAATGCTACACTAATCCCATATTCCTACCACATCCCCACCTGTCCCTATATTTCCCTACCACCTACCTATACTAGTGGCAATTTATAATGGCCAATTTACCTATCAACCTGCAAGACTTTTGGCTTGTGGGAGGAAACCAGAGCACCCGGAGAAAACCCACGCAGACACAGGGAGAACTTGCAAACTCCACACAGGCAGAACCCAGAATTGAACCCGGGTCGCTGGAGCTGTGAGGCTGCAGTGCTAACCACTGCGCCACCGTGCCGCCCAGCTGGAGTCTACAGCTAACCTCTTCACTATTAATTTTTTTTGAAGCAGCGATAGTGCGAGCGAGGTGGCAGCTGGGAAGGTGAGTTTCAGTTTAAATTAACTTACCTTTTGTTTCGGCAGCTTTTTTTTGAAGCGGACACGGGGACTGCTGGGTAAGTAAACCTATATATTCGGGTAGTGGCTAAACCCGAAACACTACACGTGTAGTGTCTCCCACCCATCCTCCTCCTCTAACCAAAATAAAAGGACTCTTGTGTGGAGGGTTTGGTAAGGTAAGGTTTTCCCTTTTTTTTAATCTCTGTTGTCAATATAGAGCAGAGGGGATGAAAGCTAGGGCAGTTGCATGCTCCTCTTGCAGGATGTGGGAGGTGAGGGTCACCACTTGTGTCCCTGCTGACTTCACCTGTGAGAAGTGCACCCAACTCCAGCTCCTCGCAGACCGCGTTAGGGAACTGGAGCTGGAGCTGGATGAACTTCAGATCATTCAGGATGCTGAGGGGGTGATAGCGAGCAGTTATAGGGAAGTAGTGACACCTAAGTTACAGGATAAAGGTAGCTGGGTGACCATCAGGGGAGGGAAAGGGAATAGGCGCACAGTGCAGGGATCCCCTGTGGCCGTTCTCATCAATAATGCGTATACCGTTTTGGATACGGTTGGGGAGGGGGACCGACCAGAGGAAAGCCACAGTGGCCAGGTCTCTGGCACTGAGCCTGGCTCAGTGGCTCAGAAGGGAAGGGGGGACAATAGGAGAGTGATAGTGATAGGAGATTCAATGGTTAGAGGAACAGACAGGAGATTCTGTGGTTGCGAATGAGACTCCCGGATGGTATGTTGCCTCCCGGGTGCCAGGGTCAGGGATGTCTCGGATCGAGTCCACAGGATTCTTAAGGGGGAGGGGGAGCAGCCAGAGGTCGTGGTACGTATCGGTACCAATGACATAGCTAGGAAAAGGGTTTGAGGACCTGTAAAGCAAATATAGGGAGTTAGGTTGGAAGCTGAAAGGCAGGACGAGCAGAGTAGTAATCTCAGGATTGTTACCGGTGCCACGTGCTAGTGAGGCTAGAAACAGGGAGCGAGTGCAGCTGAACACGTGGCTACAGAACTGGTGTAGGAGGGAGGGATTCAGATACGTGGATCATTGGGATACCTTCTGGGGAAGGTGGGACCTATACAAGAAGGACGGGTTGCATCTGAACTGGAGGGGCACCAATATCCTGGGTGAGAGGTTTGCTAGAGCTCTTCGGGAGGGTTTAAACTAGTTTTGCAGGGGGATGGGAACCGGAGCTACGGATCAGTGGATGGGGTAGCTGTTGAACAGGCAGATACCGAGTGCAGAGAGTCTGTGAGGAAGGTTAGACAATTGACACGACAAAGTTGCAGCCAGTATGATGGGTTGAAGTGTGTCTATTTTAATGCAGGAAGTGTCAGAAATAAGGGTGATGAACTTAGAGCATGGATCAGTACTTGGAGCTACGATGTGGTGGCCATTACGGAGACGTGGATATCACAGGGGCAGGAATGGATGTTGGATGTTCCGGGGTTTAGATGTTTCAAAAGGAATAGGGAGGGAGGTAAAAGAGGTGGGGGAGTGGCATTGCTAATCAGTGATAGTATCACAGATGCAGAAAGGGAGGTCATTGAGGAGGGTTTGTCTACTGAGTCATTATGGGTGGAAGTCAGAAACAGGAAAGGAACAGTCACTTTGTTGGGAGTTTTCTATAGACCCCCCAATAGCAACAGAGACACAGAGGAACAGATTGGGAGGCAGATTTTGGAAAGGTGCAGAAGTAACAGGGTTGTTGTCATGGGTGACTTCAACTTCCCAAATATTGATTGTAACCTCCTTAGTGCAAATAGTTTGGATGGAGCAGTTTTTGTCAGGTGTGTCCAGGAAGGTTTCCTGACTCAATATGTAGATAGGCTGACTAGAGGGGAGGCTACGTTGGACTTGGTGCTTGGCAACGAACCAGGTCAGGTGGCAGATCTCTCGGTGGGAGAGCATTTCAGTGATAGTGATCACAATTCCCTGACCTTTACTATAGTCAGGGAGAGGGACAGGAGCAGACGGGATGGGAAAATATTTAATTGGGGGAGGGGGAATTACAATGCTATTAGGCAGGAACTGGGGAGCATAAACTGGGAACAGATGTTCTCAGGGAAATGCACGACAGAAATGTGGAGGTTGTTTAGGGAGCACTTGCTGCGACTGCTGGATAGGTTTGTCCCGATGAGGCAAGGAAGGGATGGTCGGCTGAAGGAACCTTGGATGACAAGAGATGTGGAACAGCTAGTCAAGAGGAAGAAGGAAGCTTACTTAAGGTTGAGGAAGCAAGGATCAGACAGGGCTCTAGAGGGTTACAAGGTAGCCAGGAAGGAACTGAAGAATGGACTTAGGAGAGTTAGAAGGGGACATGAAAAAGT
Organism: Heterodontus francisci; assembly: GCF_036365525.1. NCBI lineage: Eukaryota > Metazoa > Chordata > Chondrichthyes > Heterodontiformes > Heterodontidae > Heterodontus > Heterodontus francisci. The sequence continues at coordinate 80,893,051 of NC_090384.1, read as the reverse complement.
CTTGGCGGGCTGGATTAAGGAAAATCCCAAGGCGTTCTACACTTATGTGAGGAACAAGAGGATGGCCAGAATGAGGGTAGGGCCGATCAGGGATAGTGGAGGGAACTTGTGCCACTAGGGGAGGTCCTAAATGAATACTTTGCTTCAGTATTCACTAGTGAGAGGGACCTGGTCGTTTGTGAGGACAGCGTGGAACAGGCTGATATGCTCGAACAGGTTGAGGTTAAGAGGGAGGATGTGCTGGAAATTTTGAATGATATGAGGACAGATAAGTCCCCGGGGCCAGATGGGATATACCCAAGAATATTACTGGAAGCGAGGAAAGAGATTGCTGCACCTTTGGCGATGATCTTTGCGTCCTCACTGTCCACTGAACTAGTAGCGGATGATTGGAGGGTGGCAAATGTTGTTCCCTTGTTCAAGAAAGGGAATAGGGATAACCCTGGGAATTATAGACCAGTCAGTCTTATGTCGGTAGTGGGCAAATTATTGGAGAGGATTCTGAGAGACAGGATTTATGATTATTTGGAAAAGCATGGTTTGATTAGAGACAGTCAGCATGGCTTTGTGAGGGGCAGGTCATGCCTCACAAGCCTTATTGAATTCTTTGAAGATGTGACAAAACACATTGATGAAGGAAGAGCAGTGGATGTGGTGTATATGGATTTTAGCAAGGCGTTTGATAAGGTTCCCCATGGTAGGCTCATTCAGAAAGTGAGGAGGCATGGGATACAGGGAAATTTGGCTGTCTGGATACAAAATTGGCTAGCCCATAGAAGACTGAGGGTGGTAGTAGATGGAAAGTATTCAGCATGGAGCTCGGTGACCAGTGGTGTTCCGCAGGGATCTGTTCTGAGACCTCTGCCCTTTGTGATTTTTATAAATGACTTGGATGAGGAAGTGGAAGGCTGGGTTAGTAAGTTTGCCAATGACACAAAGGTTGCTGGAGTTGTGGATGGTGTGGAAGGCTGTTGTAGGTTGCAACGGGACATTGACAGGATGCAGAGCTGGGCTGAGAAGTGGCAGATGGAGTTCAACCTGGAAAAGTGTGAAGTGATTCATTTTGGAAGGTCGAATTTGAATGCGGAATACAGGCTTAAAGACAGGATTCTTGGTAGTGTGGAGGAACAAAGGGATCTTGGGGTCCATGTCCATAGATCGCTCAAAGTTGCCACCCAAGTTGATAGGGTTGTTAAGAAGGCGTATGGGGTGTTGGCTTTCATTAACAGGGGGATTGAGTTTAAGAGCCGCGAGGTTATGCTGCAGCTCGAAAAGGCCCTGGTTCGACCACACTTGGAATATTGTGTTCAGTTCTGGTCGCCTCATTATAGGAAGGATGTGGAAGCTTTAGAGAGGGTGCAGAGGAGATTTACCAGGATGCTGCCTGGACTGGAGGGCATGTCTTATGAAGAAAGGTTGAGGGAGCTAGGGCTTTTCTCATTGGAGCGAAGAAGGATGAGAGGTGACTTGATAGAGGGGTACAAGATGATGACAGGCATAGATAGAGTGGATAGCCAGAGACTTTTTCCCAGGGTGGAAATGGCTATCACCAGGGGGCATAATTTTAAGGCGATTGGAGGAAGGTTTCGGGGAGAAGTCGGAGGTAGGTTCTTTACACAGAGAGTGGTGGGTACGTGGAATGCACTGCCAGCGGTGGTAGTAGAAGCAGATACATTAGGGACATTTAAGCGACTCTTGGATAGGTACATGGATGATAGTAGAATGAAGGGTAGGTAGTTAGTTTGATCTTAGAGTAGGTTAAAGGTTCAGCACAACATCGTGGAAACCGCTTTCCATTCACAAAAACATCCGTCGACTACTACCCTTTGTTTTCTGTCCCTGAGCCAATTCTGAATCCAACCTGCCACATTGCCCTGTATCCCATGGACTTTCATTTTACTGACCAGGCTGCCATGTGGGACTTTGTCAAATGCCTTACTAAAATCCATGTAGACCACATCTACTGCACTACCCTCATCAATCCTCCTTGTTACTTCCTCAAAAAACCCAATCAAGTTAGAAAGACATGACCTTCCCTTCACAAATCCATGCTGACTTTCCCTGATTAATCTGTGCCTTTCTAAGTGGCAGTTTGTCCTGTCTCTCAGAATTGATTCTAATAATTTACCCACCACCGAGGTCAGACTGACTGGCCTATAATTACTTACTTATCCCTTGCACACTTTTTAAATAATAGTACAATGTTCACAAACCTCCAATCGTCTGGTACCTCACCTGTATCTAGTGAGGATTTGAAGATGATCCTCAGCACATCCGTTATTTCCTCCTTGGCTTCCTTTAACAACCTGGGATGCTATCCATCTGGCCCTGGTGATTTATCCGCTTTCAAGGATGTCCGACCCTCTAGTACTTCCTCTCTTATCTGCTTATCGTATCTGATATTTCACACTCCTCCGCTTTAACTACAATGTTTACACCAACCCTCTCCTTTATGAAGACAGACAAAAAACCCATTAGGAACCTTGCCCACATCTTCTGTATCCATGCATAGGTTCCCTTGTACATCTGTGATAGGCCCGACCCTTTCTTTAGTTATCCGCTTGCTCTTAATGTACTGATAAAACACCACTGGGTTTTCCTTGATTTTACCTGCCAATAATTTTTCATGTCCTCTCTTTGCTTTTCTAATTTCCTTTTTTACTTCACCCCTGCACTTGTTCAACTCCTCTAGGCTTCCTAAAGTATTAAGATTATGCGATAATCATAAGCTTTCTTTTTTTGCTCTAACTTACCCTGTAAGCTTCTAGATAACCAAGGAGGTCTAGATTTGGCAGTACCACCCTTTATCTTTGTGGGGACATGCCTACACCGTGCCTGTAGTATCTTGCTTTTGAATGCCTCCCACTGATTTTCCTTCAAGTAGCTGTATCCAGTCCACTTTCACCAGGTCACCTCTCCATGAGGGTCACCATCCTCTCCATGGAGGAAGCCATGTGCTCATATGCCTGGGACATGGCAGCTGTCATGCCCTGGATGGACTCCCCCATCGTCCGCTCAAGTCTGTGCCTAGCCTGTGACATCTCCGCCAGACATTGTCTTAACTCTCCCTGCAATTCCAGCATGCCCTGTGCTGTCAACACCAGAGGATCATCATCAGCCTGAGGCTCAGCATGGGCATGGACAGCCACAGTCTTCCGACTGTCAGAGGCATTGACTGTCTCAGCCTGAGCCAGCTGTTTGGGTGTGTATGGTGCTCTCACAAACTTGTGACCCAGGCTCTAAAGCCGAATGGACTTCCACCGAGGTGAGTTTATCTTTGCTGGTGGAAAGTGCGCGAGTGTCATGGGACACTGCGTCCTCTGAGGTTGTCTCTTCCTCAGAGGTGTTGGACATCTCCAGGGTCTGCAATGCCGATTCTAAGCATTACCCTGCAAGATACAACGTGAAGAGCACAGTTTTAGGTTTAAGGGTATACATGTCACGGATATGAAAGCATTACGTCCACAAATTAAGGGCTTTGAGTAATCATTGTGTTTGTCAAAGAGGTGCATGTTCACCCGGGACCCCAAGCTCCACATCCGAAATGGCACATCCTCCCTGGCTGCCAGCTAGCTCCAGGGCCTCCTCCTCAGCCTGTGATAGTCTGTCTAATGTCTGGCACCCCTCTGCCAGTCCTGGATGACACCCTCACTTTGTGCGCCCTCTTTGCCTGGTTGAATAAGGATGCAGATGTTGAACATTGCCAAACAACAACATGATGCATGTTACAGCAGGGGCGCTACAACAAAAGGTGGGGGATGCACAGTTTGTAATACGGACTCCGCCTGTCATGTAGGGGCCATGCTCTGAGGTGCAAACGAGGGTGAGTTCTTTCACCCAAGCAGCCACTCATTTCCCTGCCCGACCTCCCTGTCTTTAACATGGCAATCACACCCATGTGCCACTCTGTGTGGGGACAACAGGTCAAATGGAGCCGTACAAAAAAGTGCCACTTAACTTTGCCGAGCACATAAGACTGTTCATCCTCTTGCGGCACTGGATCCAGTATCGGCGAATGACCCCACGGCAACTTACCTCCTCTGCAATCTCCGTCCAGGCTTGCTTGGTCAGGCGGGAGGGCGTCTACTAGGGCGGCACAGTGGCGCAGTGGTTAGCACCGCAGCCTCACAGCTCCAGGGACCCGGGTTCGATTCTGGGTACTGCCTGTGTGGAGTTTGCAAGTTCTCCCTGTGTCTGCGTGGGTTTTCTCCGGGTGCTCCGGTTTCCTCCCACAAGCCAAAAGACTTGCAGGTTGATAGGTAAATTGGCCATTATAAATTGTCACTAGTATAGGTAGGTGGTAGGGAAATATAGGGACAGGTGGGGATGTTTGGTAGGAATATGAATATGGGATTAGTGTAGGATTAGTATAAATGGGTGGTTGATGTTCGGCACAGACTCGGTGGGCCGAAGGGCCTGTTTCAGTGCTGTATCTCTAATCTAATCTTACTTACCAGCGCTGGGGAAAAGGACATCCCACCTGGAGGAGAGCGAAAAGGGAGGCATCACTGAACCATGGGGCCACAGTTCTTCGCACCTCTGCCATCTCCAATGCCTTGCAGGGGTAGTTGTTTGGCAGCTGCGGCTTAATAACTTCACTGCTGGCTGGTCTGCTCCAACAGCAATGGTTTAAATGTGATTGAGAATGAATGCAAGGCTGGCTGCCATTTAACCGTGGTGCCTGCACCTGCTGACTTGTCAGCTGATGCCATTCACGGCGTCGCCCAGCCTGCCCCCTCCACGTGACTGGGGACGCAGCCCAACCCAGGCATGCTAATGAGCCACTGCACTTAGGATCGCGGTGGCTCTGCAGCATGCGGCCCATGCAGGCGTGTTGCTATTTTTTTCGCCTGTCACTCATAGAATCCAGCCCATTGTATCTAATATTTCTCACTCTTTAACTACAATGTCTGCATCATCCCTTTCCTTTGTGAAGACAGAGACAAAGTACTCATTAAGAACCCTGCCCACATCTTCTGCATCCATGTATAAGTTACCTTGTACATCTCTGATAGACCTTTCCTTAGTTATCCTCTTGCTCTTAATGTACTGTAAAACATCTTTGGGTTTTCCTTGATCTTACCTGCCAATATTTTTTCATGTCCTCGCTTTTGCTTTTCTAATTTCCTTTTTTACTTCACCCCTCCACTTTCTATACTCCTCTGGGCTTTCTTAAGTATTAAGTTTTTTGAACTGTCATAAACTTTATTTTTCTGCTTTATCTTACCTTGTATGTTTCTAGATAACCAGGGGACTCTAGATTTGGCAGTACCACCCTTTTTCTTTGTGGGGACATGTCTACACTGTGCTTGTAGAATCTCGCTTTTGAATGTCTCCCACTGGTTTGCCACTGATTTTCCTTCAAGTAGCTGTATTCAGTCCACTTTCGCCAGATCACCTCTCAGCTTTGCAAAATTTGCTTTCTTCCAATTTATAACTTTTATTCCTGATCTGTCATTGCCCTTTTCCATAATAATGCTAAATCTAACTGTATTACGGTCACTATCTCCAAAATGGTCACCCATTGCTACTTTATCCACTTGCACAGCTTCATTTCCTAAGACTAAATCTAGAATTGAGCTTGTTATTTTTTTTTAAATTCATTCATGGGATGTAGGCGTCACTGGCTTGGCCAGCATTTATTGCCCATTCCTAATTGCCCCCGAGAAGGTGGTGGTGAGCTGCCTTCTTGAACTGCTGCAGTCCATGTGGGGTAGGTACACCCACAGTGCTGTTAGGAAGGGAGTTCCAGGATTTTGACCCAGCGACATTGAAGGAACGGCGATATAGTTCCAAGTCAGGATGGTGTGTGACTTGGAGGGGAACTTGCAGGTGGTGGTGTTCCCATGTATTTGCTGCCCTTGTCCTTCTAGTTGGTAGAGGTTGCGGGTTTGGAAGGTGCTGTTGAAGGAGCCTTGGTGCATTGCTGCAGTGCAGCTTGTAGATGGTACACAGTGCTGCCGCTGTGCGTCAGTGGTGGAGGGAGTGAATGTTTGTAGATGGGGTGCCAATCAAGCGGGCTGCTTGATTTGTGCCTTGTAGATGGTGGACAGGCTTTGGGGAGTCAGGAGGTGAGTTACTCGCCTCAGGATTCCTAGCCTCTGACCTGCTCTTGTAGCCACGGTATTTATATGGCTCCTCCAGTTCAGTTTCTGGTCAATGGTAGCCCCTAGGATGTTGATAGTGGGGGATTCAGCGATGGTAATGCCGTTGAATGTCAAGGGGAGATGGTTAGATTCTCTCTTGTTGGAGATGGTCACTGCACGTGCTGACTAAAACAACTCTCTTGAATGTAGTTCAAGAATTTTGTGCCCTCTGTGCCCTTTACACTTTTTGTCTCCCAGTTGATATTAGGGTAGTTGAAATCCCTAATTATTATTGCCCTATTGTTTTTGCACTCAGAAATTTGCCTACATATTTGTTCTTCTATCTTCCTCTCACTATTTGGGGGTCTATAGTACACTCCTAGTAGTGTGGCTGCCCCTTTTTCATTTCTGAGCTCAACCCATATGGTCTCATTTGATGATTCATTTAGCATATCATCCCTCCTCACAGCTGTAATTGATTCTTGATGCTCCAACAGCCGCAACCCCCCTACCCCCACTCTATCCTCCTTGAAAACTCTACATCCAGGGATGTTCAGCTGCCATTTTGCCCCTCTTTAAGCCAAGTTTCCGTTATAGGAATGATATCATGCTGCTGTGTGTCTATCTGTGCCCTCAGCTCATCGGCTTTATTTGCTATACTCCTTGCATTTAAAATAATTACCTTTTAACACAGCCAAATTCCTGTGCTGCACATTTTTTAACCTTTTCTTCTTCTGTCTTTCAGAGTCACTTGCTATTTTTCTGCCTCCCGTTCCCTGCTTTGAATTTGCCCTATCTGAAACTCCCTCAGGTTCCCATCCCCCGCCAATCTAGTTTAAACCATCCGCAACAGCACTAGGAAACCTTCCTGCAAAGATATACGTCCCGGTCCTGTTCAGGTGTAGACCATCTGACTAGTACAGGTCCCACCTTCCCCAGAACCGGTCCCAATGCCCCAGAAATCTGAAGCCTTCCCTCCTGCACCAATCTCTCCAGCCACGCATTCTTCTGGTGTAATTTCCTATTTCTATACTCACTAGTACGTGGCCTTGGGAGAAATCCGGAGATTACTAGCTTTGAAGTCCTGCTTGCTAATTTCTTTCCTAACTCCCTTTACTCAGCCTGCAGGACCTCATCCCTTTTTTTACCTATATCATTGGTACCAATGTGGACCACGACCTCTGGCTGTGCACCCTTGCCCTCCAGAATGCTCTGTAGCTGCTCAGTGATATCCTGTTGCACCAGGGAGGCAACATACTATCCTGGAATCACATCTGCGACCACAGAAATGCCTGTCTGTTCACCTAACTATAGCTGCTTCCTCGCAGGTCTGGTTCCAGCCCTCCTGCTCCCGAAGGTAAATGCAGGCCCCTAGTCTGGCCCTGTATTTATTCTCTCCCAGGTCTAGCTGCTTCCTCGCAGGTCTGGTTCCATCCCTCTCAGCTCCCGAAATAGTAGGTTTAGGAACATAGAAATAGTAAAAAGGTAGTCAAAAGAAGAGTTGGGCTGATTATGGATCAAAAAGGAAATCTTCTTCTGGAGACAGAGGGCATGGCTGAGGTACTAAATGAGTACTTTGCAGCTGTCTTCACTAAAAAGGATGCTGCCAATTTTGTAGTAAAAGAAGCGGTAGTTGAAAGAGGAGGTACTTAAAAGGTTGGCAACACTCAGAGTAAAAAAAAGTCACCAGGGCCCAAAGTGATGCATCCAAGGTTGCTGAAGGAAGTAAGGGTGGAAACTGTTAAAGGCAAATCGTGTTTGACTAACTTGATCAAGTGCTTTGTTGAAGTAATGGAGAGGAAGGATGAGGTAGTACAGTTGATGTTGTGCATATGGTCTTTCAAAAGGCATTTAATAAAGCACCGCATAACAGGCTTATTAGCAATATTGAAGCCCAAGGGATTCAATGGGCAGTCTGTGTGTATATGAAATTGGCTAAGGGACAAAAAGCAGAATGTACTGGTGGCAGCTATTTTTCAGACAGGAGGGAAGGGTGCAGTGGCATTGCATGGGTTGGTTTGGGACCACTCTTCTTCTTGATTTATATTAATGACCTGGACCTGGGTATACATGGCACATCAAAGTTTGCAGATGCCTCAATGAAAACTCAGAAATGTAGTAAACAGTGAGGAGGACAGGAACAGATTGGTGAGATGGGCAGTCATGTAGCCGATGAAATTTAACGCAGAAAAGTGTGAAATGGTTCATTTTGGTTGGAAGAATGAGGAGCAGCAATATACATTAAATGGTACAATTGTAAAGGGGGGGGGGGGGTTAGAACAGAGAGAGCTGGAGTTATATGTACACAAGTCTTTGAAGGTGACAGGGCAAGTTGAGAAGGTTGTTAAAAAGGCATGTGGGACTTGGCTTTATAAATAGAGGCATAGAGCACAACAAGGAAGTTGTGCTAAACATTTATAAAACACTAGTTCAGCCCCAGCTGCTGTATCATGTCCAGTTCTGGGCACCAGAAGGATGTGAAAGTCTTTGAGAGGATGCAGAGGAGATTTACTAGGATGCTACCAGGGATGAAAGTCTTGTTATGTGGAGAGACTGGAGAAAGTGGGGGTTTTCTCCTTAGAGGAGAAAAGGGAGATTTGATAGAGGTGTTCAAAATCTTGAAGGGTTTTGACAGAATAAATAAGGAGAAGGGGTAGTAGGGTTGGCAACCAGAGGACACAAATTTAAGGTAATTGAGAGAGGAACCAAAAGCAGCAAAAGGAAAAAAACTTACGCAGCAAGTTGTTATGATATGGCTGCACTGCCTAAAAGGGTGGTGGAAGCTGACTTAATGATAGCTTTTAAAAGGGATTTGGATAAATACTTGAAGCAGAAAAAAATTGCAGGGCGATGGGGCAAGAGGAGGGGAGTGGGACTAATTGGATGGATCTTTCAAACAGCTGGCACAAGAATGATGGGTTGAGTGGCCTCCTTCAATGCTATATCATTCTCTGGTTCTATGAAAAACCTAAACACTTACTATATATCCCTAAAAATTGAAAAAGAATTCCAAAATATATGTCTTAATTGTTTCTTTTGTAAAAAAGGTGGTGTAAATTTGTGATTTGAAGTGTCAGGACATAAGTTTGTATCTGTGATTTCCAATACACAAAAGTGGAGTAGGGAAATATATTCCTCCGGTTAATTTTATCAAAAGTGCAAATGCAGGTACATAGGTGAGCAAGCTGGTCACAACAGTAATAGATTTTTAACTGCTTCTTTGTGTCTTGCCTCCATCCTAAAATGGATGAAAGAAAATTGATGAGAGCAAAAAATAATATTGTTGAAATATTTTAAAGGTCTTTCCTGAGAAACCGATACAGATTTGTGCTGGCGGAGGATTTTATCAAAAAGTGAATTCTGAATCCAAATTAGGTAATTGTATTAGTTATACAATGATGGGGAAAAGTCTTAAAGTATTGACTAAACTAGCGATTATTGTTTAAAAATAATCTAAACTAACAGATCCCCTGTGGTAATATAAAAGCAAAATACTGCGGATGCTGGAAATCTGAAACAAAAACAAGAAATGCTGGATTCACTCAGCAGGTCTGGCAGCATCTGTGGAAAGAGAAGCAGAGTTAACGTTTCGGGTCAGTGACCCTTCTTCGGAACTGACAAATATTAGAAAAGTCACAGATTATAAACAAGTGAGGTAGGGGTGGGGCAAGAGATAACAAAGGAGAAGGTGCAGATTGGACCAGGCCACATAGCTGACCAAAAGGTGACGGAGCAAAGGCAAACAATATGTTAATGGTGTGTTGAAAGACAAAGTATTAGTACAGATTAGGTGTGAATACACTGAATATTGAACAGCAGCAAGTGCAAACCTGAAGAAAAACAACCTGAAAAAAACAGTTGGTAAGCAAACTGAACAAACTAAGACGAAATGAAATAAATGCAAAAAAAGATTGTAAAAAATGTAAAAAGGAATGTAAAAAAAAGCCGAAGAAGGGTCACTGACCCGAAACGTTAACTCTGCTTCTCTTTCCACAGATGCTGCCAGATCCCCTGTGGTGTTGTTCATGAATAGTCTGGAACATCAACTATAATCATGTGCCATTTAAATGTGACACTGGTTTGTCCATTGCTTTAATATAGAAAATTGCTGTAATATAGCAAATTTACTAAAGCAATGCAGAGCAACAGTGTGGGACTAATTGGATAGCTGCTTCAAACAACCCACATAGGCATGATGGGCCAAATGGCCTCCTTCTGTCATGTATGATTCTATGATATTGTACAGGCTTGAAGTACTAAATATATATATTATTGACATGAGTGACACAGGATTTCATAGATATAATACTTGTAATATCATTTACCTATAACCTCATAAAGCTTGCTTAAGATGCACACATCTTTGTTCTTCACTCACAAAGCCTTTTATTCCCAGTTGCTTACCGAAAAAAAAAATTGTTCTACCTCCAATGGTACATTTGCAGTATTTGCTTAAGATACAAGTTTAATGCTTTTGTTTTCCTCCCTACTCAAAATATTCTTAGTTTTTTCCTCAGTCATTTCTATTATTACAAAAGATACGTGCTCTTCCTGCTTTCTGACCACAGTGTTTTGTTGGTAGATCGCTGTTAAGTTCCTAATGACCAGCTGCTGAATAAGTGATCTTTTGTCAGGACAATCATTGATTGTCGTAAAAACCCATGTGGTTCACGAATGCCCTTTAGGGAAGGAAATCTGCTGTCCTTACCTGGTCAGGCCTACATGTGATTCCAGACGCACAGCAATGTGGTTGACTCTTAACTGCCCTCTGAAATGGCCTAGCAAGCCACTCAAATGTACCAAACTGCTACAGAAAGGTCAAAAAGAAATTAAACCAGGGACTGCCTGGCATCGACTTAGACACCAGAAACGACAATGGCACACCCAACTCTGTAAAGCCCTCCTTATGAACATTTAGGGGTTGGTGCCAAAATTGAGAGAGCTATCCCACAGACTAGTCAAGCAACAGCCTGACAAATTCATACTCATAGAATTATATCTGACAGCCACTGTCCTGAGCACCACCATCACCATCCCTGCGTATGTCCTATCCCACCAGCAAGATAGACCCAGCAGAGGCGGCGGCACAGTTGGGAGGGAGTTGCCCTGGGAGTCCTCAACATTGGCTCCAGCCCCCATGATGTCTCATGGTATCAGATCAAACATGGGCAAGGAAACCTCCTACTGATTATCACCTACCACCCTCCCTCAGCCGATGAATCAGTACTCTTCCATGTTGAACACCACTTGGAGGAAGCACTGAAGGTGGCAAGGGCACAGAATGTATTCTAGGTGAGGGACTTCAATGCCCATCACCAAGAGTGGCTCGGTAACACCAGTGGTGAGCAAGCTGGCCGAGTCCTGAAGGACATATCTGCAAAACTGGGCCTGCGGCAGGTGGTGAGGGAACCAACAAGAGGTAAAAGCCTACGAGACCTTGTCCTCACCAATCTCCCTGTCACAGATGCATCTGTCCATGACAGTATAGGTAGGAGTGATCATCGCACAGTCCTTGTGGAGATGATGTCCTGTCACACTGAGCATACACTCCATCATGTTGTGTGGCACTATTCCGTGCTAAATGGGATAAATTCAGAACAGATCTGGCAGCGTAAAATTGAGCCTCCATGAGGTGCTGTCGGCCATCTGCAGCAGCAGAATATGTATTCAACCACAAGTTGTAACCTCATGGCCTGGCATATCCCCCACTCTACCATTACTATAAAGCCAAGGAATCAACTCTGGGTCAATGAAGAGTGCAGGAGGGCATGCCAGGAGCAGCACTAGGCACATCTCAAAACAAGGTATCAACCTGGTGAAGCTATAACACCAGACTACTTGCATGCCAAACAGTGAAAGCAGCACGCGATAGACAGAGCTAAGCGATGCCACAACCAACAGATCAGATCAAAGGTCTGCAATTCTGCCACATCCAGTTGTGAATGTGGTGGACAATTAAACAACTGACAGGAGGGGGAGGCTCCACAAATATCCCCATCCTCAATGGGGGAGCCCAGCACATCAGTGCAAAAGAAAAGGCTGAAGCATTTGCAACAATCTTCAGCCAGACATGCCGAGTTGATGATCCATTTGCTAGATGTGTTCAAAATCTATCCGATTTAGCACGGTGGTAGTGCCACACAACACGATGGTGGGTACCCTCAGTGTGAAGACAGGACTTCATCTCCACAATGACTATGCTGTGGTCATTCCTATCAATACTGTCATGGACAGATGCATCTGTGACAGGTAGATTGGTGGTGACGAGGTCAAGTAGGTTTTTCCCTCTTGTTGGTACCCTCACCGTCTACCGCAGACCCAGTCTAGCAGCTATGTCCTTTAGGGCTCGGCCAGCTTGGTCAGTAGTGGTGCTACCGAGCCACTCATGGTGATGGACATTGAAGTCCCCATCCAGAGTACAGTTTGTGCCCTTGCTACCCTCAGTGCTTCTTCCAATTGGTGTTCAACATGGAGAAGCATTGATTCATCAGCTGAGGGAGAGCGATAGGTGGTAATCAGCAGGAGGTTTCCTTGCCCATATCTGACCTGATGCCATGAGATTTCATGGGGTCTGGAGTCAATGTTGAGGACACCTTCTTCACACTGGATCTCTGTGTCCATCCCCTTGGTCCTGTGGAACAGTATATGTCTGAGCAGAAGGCAGCTGCTACTGCTGCTGGTATTGCTGGTGCTGCTTCTCTTGTCCTCACCAGAGGTCTAAGCTAGAGCTGCATAAGGTGCTCTCATGCTGAAGGCTTGACAGCAGGGATGATCAGATCAAAGTGAGTAAAGTCGAAGGTAGATTAAATAACTTCCAAAAAGTTGGAAATTGCCTCTGAAGCAATGAAAGCACACTCAGAACAAGTGCTGTGAGCACAAGCCTTTCACATAGGCAGGCCAGCATCTATGCAGTTTCACTGTTTGAAGGCTTTTAAGCCATCAGTTTCATTGATCAATGACACTCTGCTGTGCTCTCACCTGGTTGATCCTGGCACGTTCCACACAGCTTTGGAAACACATTCGTTGGTTGTTAAAGCCAGAATTCAGAGTTAATGACTGCATAAATTGATTATTTAAACGCCTGACCCAATAGCTCCAAGGGATTTCCTGCTCACCTCCAATCATGCCCCGATGAAACCTGGAAGTGGGTGGGTTTCCAATTTGCCGGCATTTTTCAGGGATTTAACCACCTACCTGCACCCAAACTGTGCCCCTGGCAGTTAAAATTCTGCCCTTTCAAAGTCTCTGATTCACTATTAACTATGGTGACAATATCTACCTATAGTAATTCTCCTCTGTGAGATGACAGCATGCTATTGTGACAGAAATAAAAACCAAACAATAACATTTGATTCCAACCTATTAAATTTTGAAATTTATTGGGAGAATTTTAATTCTCCTTGATCTGCAGGAAAGGAGCGGAAGAGCAGTTAAAATTGAGTGGCTGCATCTCCTTTTGTGTTCCCGCTGATTTCCCCATTTAGCACCATTAGTACAAGTAAACAATATATCCCTGTGCTATACACTCACACCTTCTCATAAAATAGTACTAACATCAAACACACAGATAACTGTGCTTTTAAAATTGCAAACACTCCCAAGTGGGAAAACTGCAAACGTAGCCACTGCTGTATTAATCTCGAAGCTTCTTAGGAAGCCCAGTCCAGGGAGTTAAATTCCAAGACTGATCCTTAATCCTCTTTCTTGACCTGAGGTTATACAACCAACTTTGTGTTGAAAGTTTGTGCTCCAGGCCACTGCAGCACAAGGTCCGATTGGTGAAAGGAAGAACCACAGATGCATTGAAGGTCAGCCAAATTAACAAACAGAGGGCATTGGTCAGTAAAAGCTCATGACTTTTTTGTATATAAATAGCATATTCAACTAGGTCAGTCTCAATAGAGGAGTTTTTTTTACATAATGACCTCTTTTTTGGGGTCATCATTTTTGTGTACTCGTTCCTTACTTTTTATCAAATTTTCTTTCCTGACTCAATTATAATCACATGGTATATTTTTAAAAAGGGAAAAATGTCTCTTTTAAGCTTGGTTTTCAAAGGCAATACACAGACTAATATACCAAACCCTTAGGACCAGGCTGCACAAACGATTAAAACATTGTGGCAAAACAGTACTCTTGTTATCTTCACAGTCCTCATTTGAATCCAGCCTTGATAAAAAGTGATGAATGGCATCTTTTTCTCCCTGATACTAGTTTACGAGTATGATCCTTCTGTCATAATATAAGATTAACTATGGACATGCAGTAGTTTACCTTACTTAGTCTTACATTCTGTCTTCTACAAAATCTCCTCAGAAAGGTTTTTTACTGGCCTGATTTCTAATAGTTAAAGACACTTCCTACAACTGTGTAAAAGATGGCTCAGAAACATCTGCAGACATATTGACTGAAAAGTGCCTTTTGATATTCAACACGTACAACCGACAACAGCTTTCAGAAACAATCTAGTACTGTTGCCAGTATGGTGATTATTCAGCAATAACGGGCATTTATTATGTGTTAACTTCATTGCCTACTGAAGGAAAGTCAACTAAAGTATTCAATTAGAAAGGTCATGTCTAAATTCTAACATTGCTTTAAGGCTATAGAACCAGACTGCATTCCTGGAAATGGCTCATCAAAACTGGGGCAGTTCTACAGGTCCGGATTGCACTTTATCTCATGAATCATGAGCTTTTAATCCAAGTATTTTTCACTATTTGGTATAATTAAATGGAGGAAGTAGTTTCTTTGCAGCAAATGTTGAGGAAAAATGTTGGTAATTTTTTCAATCTATTTTTGTTTCATAAGCAAAATTGATAATTTTTTATGATCCAGTTATATACTGGTGTTCTGTTGTGCCGTGGAGAAGTGAACACATAGCATTGCACTTTTTATATTACCTATGGGACATCATTAATACTAACTCCACTCAGAAAAAGTAATCTAGCTATTTGTGGCAGCAGTTCATTGCAAAAACTTTTAAATAATTAGGTACTAAACTGGCAGTCTCATTCAAAGAATCTCCAAGCGTGGCTGTTTTGGGAAATGAAAAGGCTGCACCGGTGTAGTGAGCTGTGCCCTCCTGAAATTGGATTGAAGGCATATTTTTGGTTTAGCGTAAAGGAAGTTTTAATCTCAATCTGGTCCACATAGTTAATGGCTTGGGAGTGCCAATACTAATACTGAAATGGGGGGCTAATATTGCTTAACCAGCATTAACGTCATTGATATGATCAAGAGTTCAACTCAAAACAACCTTTAAAGCAAAAAGGAAAAAAAGCCTAGGCCCACATAAAATGTACAACATTTTTCCTATAATTATGTCTTGACCTTGTGTGACTCTGTACTAATTTAGAGTAGTCTAACATACGTCCCTGAACAAAGTTTATCCGGTTTTGATTTCAGAGGCCCAAAAATCCTGGTGTTTTTAAAACTAGAACCTGTTTTCAATAACTGCAGGATAGCAAGGAAGCTTTTCTGTAGAACAAGGAGATATGAATTCATATTCGTCACTATAATAGATCTCATTTAAAAAAACACACACAGTCAGGCATCCATTTTCAAACTAAGCCAAATTTAGGTATTCAGCTAATGAATCCAAATTGTTATACTGGACACCACACAATCTAAAGAGACACTTGAAGCCTCCTGACCCAAGATATATGTGAATAGGTGAACACACTGAGAAGCAAGTCGAAATAATTTTGATCCACTTGTTAAATTTGTTTCAGTTCTTAAGTCTAAATTAAACTTCAGTGATTTCTATTGAAAATCTAAGAAGCCAAATGAGTCATGAGACCTGCTTCCTTCTGCTTTTAATCATTGCTTTCTGAGAAACTTTTTCAGGATATTGTGCCTAACTGTTTATGGCTAGTATTGTTATGAGGTACTCAGTTAGCTTCGGATTTCTGATGATAGATGAATATTTACATTTTTCTCTTATTAAAATGATTTATTAATAAACTTAATCAGTAGAATTCAAAGTCTTAACCTAAAAAAAAAGCTAAAAGACAAGTGGTTCTCCAACAGACAGGTATGGACTATGGCTGAGCCACCAGTTCAAACAGGAAAGTTTCTGTTAAGATATCTTAATAGTGCTGAAGAAGAACCAAATATGGATTTGGGGCTTGGAGCTCAAATCCCAGCTTTGAAGGGCATTCAAATTCAATACCACCAATGTGTTTTGGACATTGGTCAAGCTGATGGATAAAGCATTTTACAATAATGTACTTGATAAGCCCTAAAAGTTAGTGAGGCTATTCACAGCTTACATAAATGTAACTCATGTCAGCTGGTTCTGGATCAACTTTGACAGTGGCTATCGGAAAGAACAGATAATATTATTCATGTAGCTGAAAGAGGAAAATAGTACTGTGGTAGAAAGTGGCAACTGTGAGAAACTTGTGGAGCAGCGTGAAGTCCAATAGTTTTTCAAATAATTCAATATATATTTAAGATATTATAGACTAATTTCAACACCTCAGAGGAGCCTTACTACGAAATAATAGATTCTTTAATGCAGTCGTTATTAAGCAGTTAACAGAGACCTACATGTGTGTGAAATATTCTATTAATTTAAATATAATTAGTGCTTATTTCTATACATTAGCTAGAGTAAATTTAGTCTGCTCTATTTTTCCTATATTATATATATATTTATTGAGTATAAAATGATTACAATTAAGATATTTAAACTTAATATGGAGCCAATTTCAAATAGATTGTTTCCAGGTGAATTGGTTTGTTTGTGTCCATGCAGAACTCTTGCCGATTAGGTTCCAAATCTGTGCAAATTATGAGCTGAATCTGTTTGAAATGGAATCATTATAAAACTTCTGAGCTGGTTTGGGTGTGTCCATATCTCCAATTGACAGATATGTGATTTCTTGCAGACACTGGAAATAGGAAGTGCAATTACAAATAATTACACAAAGCCAAACAAGTGTAAGACTCGATGTGCCACACTTCATCATTCACCTGAGGACTGAAATTGTGTAAGACAACATAACATCTGTACATGTTTTATGGTGAAACATGAAAACTGTAACTCTTAATGTAGCCAGAGTAAACTTTGACTTCTGACAGTACCAACAGAAATTTCCCAGAGAAAGCGCAAAGCAATGTTAACATGGCTTCTCCTGAGTTCAAAGCCTCTTCAAGGTTAATGAATGTTGAGAGCTCCTTTTTTAAAAAAGTTTGAGTGCAACTTGCTGAACATATTTGAAGGGAATCAAAGCAAAGTTGCTTGACTTAAAGCCAAGTTGGTGACTTTGCTGCACACCAGGGAAAAAGACATTACAAGCTGTTTTTTTTTGTTGCATGCTATATGCTGAATCACAGAATGAGATTCAAAAGGTTTCCCAAATATAACGCTGTAACTCATTGAAGCCTCCTTCAAAAGGTACTGCCTAGGCTTAACAAGATGTGAATAGCCTTCCAGTAAATCAGAGCCACGCCTGAAATGCAACAATTGCTATTCCTTCTTCAAACTTATTGGTAAACAACCACATTCTCCATTGCCAAGTTTACATTCCAACAACTAAGAAAAAGTCTTTAAGGCTAAAGCAAGCAAGCTCAATTTTAGTTTGGTTCTACCAAATTACTCAAATTCAGATAAGCTTGAATAAGAATCAGTATTTGCAGTAATCCTTAATCAGTCCACTGTCTACAGCTAGTGCTGTCACAAAAGAAGCAGTTATGTGGCAGTTTTTAACTGTGCCAGATGCAATATTCAGCAGATGTTTTGCATCAGTGAATACCATTGTCAACTCAGTTTTGTCTTTCCTGCTTATTGTTGTGCATGCTTTGGCTCTACAGATGCTCCCAGAGAGCCAGTAAATGTTGCTTGTAGTTATACTATCCCTCATTAAAAAACTTGCATGTTTATAGCACTTTTCACAACCACCAGATATCTCAAAAGTGCTTTACAGCCAATGAAGTGCTTTTGAAGTATAGTCGCTGTTGTAATGTAGGGAACACATTATTGTAAAAACCCATCTGGTTCACTAATGTCCTTTAGGGAAGGAAATCTGCCGACCTTACTTGGTCTGGCTTACATGTGACTCCAGACCCACAGTAATGTGGTTGACTCTTAAATTCCCTCTGAAATGGCCTAGCAAGCCATTCAGTTGTATCTAACTGCTACGAATAAAGAATGAAACCGGACGGACCACCTGGCATTGACCTGGAAACGGCAATGGCAAACCCAGCCCCGTCGACCCCGCAAAGTCCTCCTTATTAACATCTGGGGGCTTGTGCCAAAGTTGGGAGAGCTGTCCCCCGGACTAGTCAAGCAACAGCCTGACATATTCATACTCACGGAGTCATACCTTACAATGTCCCAGACACCGCCATCACCATCCTCGGGTACATCCTGTCCCACCGGCAGGACAGACCCAGCAGAGGCGGCGGCACAGTGGTAGACAGTTGGGGGGGAATTGCTCTGGGAGTTGCTCTGGGAGTCCTCAGCATCAACTCCAGACCTCATGAAATCTCGTGGCATCAGGTCAAACATGGGCAAAGAAACCTCCTGCTGATCACCACCTACCGCCCTCCCTCAGCTGATGAATCAGTACTCCTCCATGTTGAACACCATTTGGAGGAAGCACTGAGGGTGGCAACGGCGCAGGATGTATTCCAAGTGGGGGACTTCAATGTCCATCACCAAGAGTGGCTCGGTAGCACCACTACTGACAGAGCCCTAAAGAACATAGCTGCAAGACTGGGTATGCAGCAGGTGGTGGCGGAACCAACAAGAGGGAAAAACATACTTGACCTCATCCTCATCAATCTGTCTGCCACAGATGCATCTGCCCATGACAGTATTGGTAGGAGTGACCACCACACAGTCCTTGTGGAGACGAAGTCCCGCCTTCACATTGAGGGTACCGTCCATCATGTTGTGTGGCACTATCACTGTGCTAGCTGGGATAGGTTTGGAACAGATTTAGCAATGCACAACTGGGCATCCATGAGGTGCTGTGGGCCATCAGCAGCAGAAGAATTGTACTCAACCACAATCTGTAACCTCATGGCCCGGCATATCCCCCACTCTACCATTACCATCAAGCCGGGGGATCAACCCTGGTTCAATGAAGAGTGCAGGAGGGCATACCTGGAGCAGCACCAGGCATACCTCAAAATGAGGTGTCAATCTGGTGAAGCTACAGCCCAGGACTACTTGCATGCCAAACTGCATAAGCAGCATGCAATAGACAGTAACTTGGGATAAGTTAAAAGCACTGTCTCTGGAGGAGTTGAGAAAAATGGTTGAGTAGTGTGGGATCACGTATGTGGCAAGGCTAGGAAGTCTGAACTCCTAAGGTTAGTGGCCAACCATTTTTCCCTTGAATCTGACGAAGCAGAAGCAGTGTTAGAAGCAGACCCAGACAGTGTACTGTTAGCAAAGATACAATTGGAAAAAGGAAACTTGAATTAGAGTTAGAAGAAAGAGAAAAAGAGAAAGAGAGAGAGGCAGGAGAGGGAGAAGGAAAGAGCCTTCCAAATGGAACATGAAGAAAAACAAAGACAGGAGAAGGAACGAGAGAGAGGAGCGAGAGAAAGAAAATTCCAGAAAGAATGCCAAGAAAGAGAGTTATGGCAGCTTGAGTTAGCTAGGGGTTGACAGAGTAAACCGAGTGAAAGCATGGCCAATATGGAGAATCAGAATTCAGGCTTGGGTACAAAATTGCTAAAACTCACCCAATTGATTCCAACATTCAATGAGGAAGATGTGGAAGCATTTTTCGTTTCCTTGAAGAAACTGGCAAGGCAGATAAAATGGCCAGCTGAGACCTGGTCTCTTTTACTGCAAGGCAAATTAAATGGAAAAGCCCATGAGGTCTATTCCTCGCTGTCAGATGAGAGTTCATCAGACTATGAACTGACCAAAAATGCCATCCTCGGGGCATATGAATTAGTTTCCGAAGCCTATCGCCAAAAGTTTAGAACCCTCAAAAAACAAGCCAATCAAACCTATCTCGAGTTTGAAAGAAGCAAGCAGCTAGCTTTTGAAACAATGGCTGAGGGCTTTAAAATACAGCTCAGTTACGAGACTCTCAGAGAAGTAATCCTGTTAGAGGAATTTAAAAACTCTTTCCCATTCTCAATAAAAACTCATGTCGAGGAGCAGCAGGTTCGGGGAGCCCGGCAAGCAGCCATGCTGGCCGATCAATTTTCTTTAATCTTTAATTCTTAAGTCGGTTTCCCAGGGGAGAACCTTTCCTGAGCACTCCCACAAATCCAAAAAGGACAAAGGGTGGGAAGGTGATAGAAGCCCAGGCAGTCCTGGAAGAGAAAGGAAAGCAGGAGACACAGGGGGCCCTCCTCCAGCCAAAAAGGAAGGTGCTGTGAGCAAGAGTGAGACCCGGAGACGTGTGTGCTTCCACTGTAATAAAGCAGGGCAGTTAAAAGCTGACTGCTGGAAATTAAAAGGGAAACCATTAGGGTTAATCAGGGCACACCCGCTCAGGGAAGACGAGGGCCTGATGGAAACATGGAACAGGTTGTGGCTTTGACTGCAGTAAGGCTGCAACTCAGGAAGTTTACTACGCTCAGTGTAGGAAAAGTTAATAGGATTCCTGAAGGTTACCAGGGTTTTGTATCTGAAGGGAAAGTAACCCGATATCCCTCGAGTGGGGCCAGTAAGCCCATAGTGATTCTTAGGGACACAGGGGCCACTAGATCACTTTTACTGGGAAAAGGCCTGACCTTTCCCCCAGAGAGTGCAGTGAACACCAAAATGGTGGTGAATGGTATTGGAGGGTGGTGTATGTCTGTACCTGTAGACCGGGTGCACCTGGAGTGCGACCTAGTTTCGGGATTGGTGACCGTAGGGATTGTCCCTAGTTTGCCTGTGATGGGGTTGACCTGCTCCTAGGTAATAATCTGGCAGGGGTGAAGGTGGTAGCTCCCCCAGTAGTGAAAGAAAGACCGCAGGAGGTCAGAGAGACAGGGCAGTGGCAGGAGACGGTCTCCTGCAGAGTCCCTGAATGTGTAGTGGGTCAATCCTTGATCAAACCAGCTCTCCCAGAGGAGACTGCATTGGCACTGCAGGCAGATGACCGTGAGGTTTGCCTGTCCAAGACTTTCTTTGGAAAGTTAGAAGACCCCAGGGAATGAATTAAATGGATTTGCCCAGCTGAGGCTCATCGAGCTGACCCAGTATTGTGAGGATTAGCACAGGCTGCCCAGACTGAAAGTGAAGCAGAGAGAGTCCCTGATTGCTACTATTTAAAGAATGAAGTAATGATGAGGAAATGGAGTTTTCCTCACAGATCTGAGGGCCAAGAGTGGACAGTAGTTTACCAGTTAGTTGTGCCAAAGAGCCCACGAGACTACAGTAGCTGTTCATGCCAGTATACAAAAGACAAAAACCCGCATAAGGCAGCTCTTTGACTGGCCAAAATTCCACAAAGATGTGGTGGAGTACTGCAGGAATTGCCACATGTGCCAGATTGAGGAGAAACCCCAACCTACAGTGAAACCTGCACCCCTAAGTCCTGTAAGGGTGTTAGGAGGACCCTCCAGCAGAGGGCTGGTTAACTGCTGAGAACAAAAGGAGACAGGCAGGCACATGGCTGGCAAAAGTTTAGAAACAGAAGGGGGAAAAGTGACCCAGGGGGCAGGTTAAAGGAAGTCTGGGAGGAATCCCGGATGAAAACCCCTACCGCCCAGTCAAGAAACCCAGGAAAATGTGAAAAGTTAAACCCCACATCCTCCTATGTAAAAGCAGACTCTAGAAGCACCCCACCAGAGTTGCTAACAGCATTTACAGGAACCTGCAGAGAAACAGAGAGACCTCAAGAGGGCAGAGAAACCATGAAGGTGATGTCCCACCTAGTTGAAAGGTCACCAGAAAATGCAGTTAAGCCTGCACAAATACCTGCAGGTAGGAGTGTCCGGGAGAACAAAGGAGAGAGTAACAGAGACTCCTCCCCCACAGTCAGAGGAAAGGGGAACCACCCATCCCCTGAAGCCAAAGTCTTTACATGAATCAGGGAGTTAAGGATCGACCTGCTCCGCCCCACACAACCCCACTAACTTTCCCGGAGAAAAAAAAGGGGAATTAAAGCAGCCCTGACACCCAGAACAGACCATGTTTAATGAGCTTCAAGATTGGTGAATGAATGGAAATGAATGAGAGAAATGCATGATTTTCTTTCTGTATCTTATATTTCTCTCAAATTCTGTAATGAAATGCGCCATTTTCTTCAAATCGCATTTCATTCCCCTGGGTGTGTAGGTGTCAGGCAAACCCCCACCTGCCAAGACTGAGGCACACATTATTTCGCCACATGAACAGAAATTTAAAATCACAAGCCCTGAGTGGAAGGACATTTGTATAATATCAATGTTGAAACAACGGGGACCCCAGCAGTTGCTTCCCAATACACAGAAATGGACAGACCAGTTTTAGCCACATGACTATGGCTGTTGCAGAGAATTTGCAGTTCCCACAAAGGATTTTTCAAAAGACTGTTCCATATAAGGAGCTAGTCACATGACTAGCCTGCTGGGCAACTTGGGAGTTTTTTAAAAATTTGAACTCCCAAACAAAGGGATTTAAGGCAGAACTCCATTGCTCCTAGAACTGAAGCTAGAACATCTGCCTGTCTGCTCATCTCTCAGGGAACTGAAACCATTGAAAACACGTGAAACTCAAAGAGAGAAAGGTTTGCCACGTGAACAACGTTTTAAGAATATTACTGGGATTCAACGAATCGCAAGACCATATCTTCAATATAGGACTACAGTGAGCTCGAGAAACAGTAACAAGAAATTGCTTCAAACTGTTCTACTTATTTTTTCTTCTGCTCTTTTCTATTCCCATCTGCATCTTTATATTGCATGTGTATGCTAGCGTGAGCGCGTCCTATATCCAGAGGCATGCACCGTATTATAGTTTGAGTTTAAAGTTTAATAAATGTCATCTTTCTGCTTTAAACTAAAGAAAGCCTGTTTGTGCTCATTTATTTGCCTTATAATTGGAAAGATGTGAACCAGGACTCACAAAGGGGGAGCTCAAAACATAGTGTGTTAAAAATCAAGCCCTTTTACAATAAGACCAGATAAAGATAGCAAAAGACCCCGAGACATTGCTCACCTGGTCATAACAAAATGCAGCTTGTAACTCAGAAGATATTGTGGGATGAGGGATAGACGGATGTGAGAAGGAAGATTATGTATGAGCATACTGTCATCTTCAATGGTTTCATTTCCATTGCTGGCCACAACCTCAATGATGGCTGCCCCCATGATAGTGAGGACTGTCTCCTCCATGGGGGTAAGGACATGTGGCCATTTCTGTACCGTGCATTTAACTGTTGCTGCCTCCCATTATGTGAGATGGAAGTGTGTCAGTGAGTGTAGTGCAATTTGTATGGGTGATGTGGCTGTCATGGTTGAACAGCTGGCAGTGTGTGCAAGCTGTGAGTTGTGGGTGTGAGGCTTGCAGCAGTGCTAAGTGTGTGAGGGTGAGGTGAAGCTATGAATGTGAAGTATGAGTCATGGTTGATAGAGATTTTTGGTGGGTAACTGAAGACAGCGTGGTGCATTGAACTGTGTATGAGGTTAGTGGTGCAGTTGGTAGAATATGGCATTTGAAGATGAATTCACTGACCTTTGTGTGAGATCATTGAACTTCTTACTGCATCCAGGTCCTTGGGGCTAGACTCCTGACACACTGCCACAGCTATCTGCTCCCACTGCATTTGCACAGTTGCCTCTGCAGGAGGGCCTCCTGACTGCTTGTGGAGAGAGGACCTTTCTCCTCCTGTGCACCTTTTCCACCAAGGCATCCAGGGCAGCATCAGAGAACCTTGGAGCATACATCCTTCCCTGCTGCACCATAATTTAGTGTTCTTCTTGTTCACACCCTCTTTTGCAGTTCCAGCACCTTCACCAGCCAGAATGCACCTCCCCTTTAAGAGGCGCAGGATGGCTTTAATTAGTGCAGGCTAGCTTTAAGTGGAGCTAGCATCGCACAAACTTGAATCCCCTGCTCACGTGTGTAGCCATTTAGAAGCACATTTAGCACTGACTGCATGTAGCCATCATGCATCAACAAGCAGCACGAAATTTGTGTGCTGCCTGCATTGGAAGCAACGGGTGCAGGTATCACAATGCATAATTAACCCACCTTGTCCAATTTTATGGCCATATTGTGTAATCAGCATCATATCCAAGTCTTTCAGAATCTGTCGGTAGAATCAGTGTGTAAATTAAGGTCATACGCCACCTAGAAACAGCAACTGTACAAAGACTAGGCCTATACGCAGACCCAGAAACATAGGCCATAATTTTCCCGGCCCCTTGGCGGCAGGTTTGGAGGTAGAGGGCTGGGAAAACAGGAAAAACCCCATCAGGACAACTCCCCTATGTGATCCCACCTCTGGGTATGTTTCCCAGGGTCAGGCTGTCATTGGAAACTGGCAACCTGCTCACTGGAGGCAGGCAAGCAATCAAGACACTTAAGGCCTCAATTAGTGGTCATTTTCGGAGAGGAAGGCAGGTTTGCTGGCGTCATATGGGATCCTGTTGCGTCCGAAGCCCAGCAATGCTTCAGAGGCAGCTTCATGGCTCGAGGTCTGAGGGCAGTCATAAACTGATGCACACATGTATCAATGGTCCCAAAGGCTGGAAGCGGTACCTCTGCGGCCAAACGCATTCCTGTGGAGGTGCTCCCCCTTCACATCAATGGCCATGACTGTTCTGGGCCTTCTTTTTAAACATGCTGTCTGCACCCCTTTGTGAACACCTCCACTTTGAGGCGGCCCCTAGGTCTCTCTCTGCTTCATCAGCGTTCATCTGGCCCAGTGGGCCATCCCATCAGGCCCTCTGATTGGCCCTGCCATGACCGTGTGCCACCCACTGTCCCTAATTGGACGGCGGACATGAAGTCAGCCTGTTCATTGACCAGAAATGGTCCCAAAGCATGTACATTTTATAAGTCCAGAAGATTCCATCCATAGTTCCATGTCATTGTGCTTCCATTAGGCTTGTTTCGAGGCTAAAGCTGCAGCAAAGTATGATTCTAAGACATGTTTGGTACTACTGCACTACAAAGTGTCCATAATTTGTTCAAACATTTTCAAGTTTCTATTCTATTTGAAACTTGTTAATTGGACAAAAGCATTATTCTAGGCACTGAAGTATTCAGAAAGAAGTAGATTTTTGAAGCAATCACAGCAAAAAATGCCACATTTATTTTAGTGCATCAAAGTTTATTTTGAATTCTCTAATGAAATTAGCATCTTATTGAAATGAAAGCCTATTACTGTCTCCTTCTGCTGACTGTCACTTGTAGCTGGAAAATTGAAAGTGACTTTGCTCGAAATGGGATTCCACTTCAGGGTTTACTCTGAGGAAACTTGAGAACTATACAAATAAGGGTTATTTTAATTTGTGCTCATCATGCAACTCATAACTTTAATTTAAAATCTGCACAAATCCTAGTTTAAAGCAATTCCAATCTCAATTTAGAAGTGCACATTGCATGATTCATAAGACTTTCTTTACTTGTTGATATTGAAGAATCATGTTACCCTCTTCAGTTTTACAAGCCTACATTTAGGTTTAAATAAAATATCATTTTGCTTTATATATTTTTATCAGTCAGTAAACAATAGATGAATTAGGTACATAATTGCTCAGTGTCTTATAGACTGCTGCTACCAACTACTTCATTTGATATATAACATACACACAATTACACTTTATTACTGTTATGTTTTGCCATAATCTGCAGTGGTGATACTGGGCTGAATTTTGTTCAGCTCCCAACTTCGGGCTCCGTGGTGGGGGGGAGGGGACGGAAGATCGCAGCAGCAGCAGACTGCCATGCAACCCGACGCTGGGATTCACAGGCCTGATCTTCCCGGTGGCGGGGAAGCCCCAGGGCGGGCCATCCGTCGCTCTGTGACGGGACCCAACTTTAAATATTTAAATGAGGTGTTTGCATGAATTAAAACCTAACCCACAGCGATCTTACCTGCAGTTCCAGATCTTCAGCACGATGGGCAGCACTCACATGCCTTCACTTTCCGGTCCAGAGAAAGCTGGCGCCACTGAGGCAGGGAAGGGGGGAGCTCATCATTTGAAGTGTAGGGGGGGTGGGGTGTGGTTGGTGGTGAGAAGCGGAGTGAACTTTGCAATTTTAGTGTAGTGGGGGGAGGAAGGGTGAAATTTGCACTTTGTACAGTTGTGGGGTGGGGAAGGGGTCAACACTGCACTTTTGCAGTTGTGGGGCAAAGGGGTCAACACTGCAATTTTAGTGTAGTTGGGAGAGACAGGGTAAGCATTTGTTTTCAGTGTAGTGGTGGGGGGAACGGGGGCAACTCTGCATTCTCTACGCAGGGCTGGCCTTTAAAAATGGCATCAGTGCCTGCGCAGAGACAATTAACGCCGTTTACGGCATCGCCGAGGCCGCCCCCACCAGATGATTGGGGGGGGTGCGGCAGCCCTGCATAGAGTCATAGAGTCATGTAGCAGAGAAACAGGCCCTTCGGCCCACCATGTCCATGCTGACCATAATGCCTATCTATACTAATCCCACCTGCCTGCATTAATTCCATATCCCTCTATGCCTTGCTCATTCAAGTACCTGTCCAGATGCCTCTTAAATGTCACTACTGTTCCTGCCTCCACCACCTCCTCTGGCAGCTCATTCCAGATACCCACTATTCTTTGTGTGAAAAATTTCGCCCTTTGATCCCCTTTAAACCTCCTCCCTCTCACCTTAAATCTATGACCTCGAGTTTTAGTCACCCCTACCATGGGAAACAGACTCTGGCTATCTACCCTATCTATGCCTCTCATAATTTTATATACCTCTATCATGTCCCCTCTCAGCCTTCTTCGCTCCAGGGAAAACAGACCCCGCCTATCCAATATAATAAAAGCAAAATACTGCGAATGCTGGAAATCTGAAACAAAAACAAGAAATGCTGGAATCACTCAGCAGGTCTGGCAGCATCTGTGGAAAGAGAAGCAGAGTTAACGTTTCGGGTCAGTGACCCTTCTTCGGAACTGACAAATATTAGAAAAGTCACAGATTATAAACAAGTGAGGTAGGGGTGGGGCAAGAGATAACAAAGGAGAAGGTGCAGATTGGACCAGGCCACATAGCTGACCAAAAGGTGACGGAGCAAAGGCAAACAATATGTTAATGGTGTGTTGAAAGACAAAGTATTAGTACAGATTAGGTGTGAATACACTGAATATTGAACAGCAGCAAGTGCAAACCTGAAGAAAAACAACCTGAAAAAAACAGTGGGTAAGCAAACTGAACAAACTAAGACGAAATGAAATAAATGCAAAAAAAGATTGTAAAAAATGTAAAAAGGAATGTAAAAAAAAGGAAGAAAAAATAACTAAAAATGAAAGTAAAATGGGGGGCTGTCATGCTCTGAAATTATTGAACTCAATGTTCAGTCCGGCAGGCTGTAGTGTGCCGAATCGGTAGATGAGATGCTGTTCCTCGAGCTTGCGTTGATGTTCACTGGAACACTGCAGCAATCCCAGGACAGAGATGTGAGCATGAGAGCAGGGGGGAGTGTTGAAATGCCTATCCAATCTCTCTTCATAACTCAAGCCCTCCAAACCAGGCAACATCCTTGTGAATCTTTTCTGCACCCTCTCTCGCTTAATCACATCTTTCCTGCAGTGCGGCGACCAGAACTGCACACAGTACTCCAAGTGCGGCCTAACCAACGTTATGTACAACTGTAACATGATGTCCCAACTGTTGTACTCAATGCCTCGGCCGATGAAGGCAAGCATGCCATACGCCTTCTTCACCACCCTGTCTATCTGTGTTGCCACTTTCAGGGAACTATGTACTTGCACCCCAAGGTCTCTCTGCTCAACAACCCTCCCCAGGGCCCTGCCATTCACTGTATATGTCCTGCCCTGGTTTAACTTTCCAAAATACATCACTTCATACTTTTCTGCATTAAATTCCATTTGCCAATCCCTTGCCCACTTTCCCAGTTGATCTATATCCTGTTGTAACCTTAGACAACCTTCTTCACTGTCCACTATACCACCAATTTTGGTGCATATTCTAATGAGCCACCGGGTTCACGATTGCGGTGACTTGGTGGCACGTGTGTGCTGGCTGCCACTTTTTACGCCCACCAACAAAATCCAGCCCACTGTTTGAAGGTGCACAGGCTGAGCTTTGTATTTTCATTAGCTGGTGGTGTAGGATTTAAGCAACATACTGCTTTGGAGAGGAGGGAATGGCAGATATATGTTCCATGCAATCAGTAACTGGACATGAGGGAGAACATTGGGATTTAAATTCAACATTGTTGCACCTCTTTTATGGGTTTACAATGGGCGCAACAATAACCCACTTATCATGGATGATCAGGCCACTGCTAAATTAGTTGGGGCCAATTATTTAGATGGCCCTGTTAATGCACAAGCTCCAAATGGAGTTGCTCAATAATTAAGGCCCTGAAACTTACAGGAATTTTCAGAGCCAGAAAGAGCAGGACGGCCCTATCTACCCATTTGCAGCACCACTCAAGTTAGGACCTATTGAGTGGAGGGGGCCAAATCAGGAAGTGAGGTGGAGAGTGGAGGCCAATTTAGGGAGTAAGAATTATGATGAGCAAGATAAAATCTAAAAAAAATAATTGTGATAATAAGAGACAAATCATGACAAGGACAAACTGATCAGAATAACACAATAAGAATGTGGTCACATTAAAGCTCGCTTCAAAATAGATACTTAACATTGGAAAAATGGCCATCTCATGAAATATAAAATTATATTATCTGTTCATGGTAAGCATTTTCATGTACATTTTCATTCGCTACAAGGGACCCTGGGATATGCAGCACAATCATATATTTTAAGAGAAAGCACAGTCTGCTAAATGTTATAAGGGAGTTAAGTGCATATTTACTTTTATGAACCCTTGTTATCATATTTAATCCTTTTAAACTATTAGTTAGAGACAGCCTGGAACAGGTATTCCAGGTGGAACTCTCACCAATATGACACTATTTATCTTTGTTCCAGCAGAATCAGAAACTGGAGATAATCCCCACAACCCATTGTCCCCATTTATGTTAGAAAATCAATTGATTCCTATCTCTGCCACCCCCATCCTCCACCCCTTGTGAAGGCATTGAGCACTTGCTGGATTACAGTTCCATGACAGAGGTCTCCCTCCAGTGCCCTGCATAAGTGAGTATTATTCATATATGAGCTTGTCAGTGAGTATCGACAGATTATATGGGGAAATCCCAAATTCACTTTGATTGCCTCCAATTGGTGATCTTTAAGGGAACTGTTACATGTAGACACTTCCTGTACAATATTTGGGATTGTACAACAAAGACCATACATTTTCCCTATAACCTTTGTCTACACAATAACCAAACCACTTCATTTAATCAGTTTTTAAATTAACCACATAAAGGAATACGAACATACGAATTAGGAGCAGGAGCAGGCTACTCGGCCCTTCGAGCCTGCTCTGCCATTCAATAACTTCATGGCTGAACTGATTACTCCACATTTCCACCTACCCCCAATAACCTTTCCCCCCCTTGCTTATCAAGAATCTATCTACCTCTGCCTTAAAAATATTCAAAGTCTCTGCTTCCGCTGCCTTTTGAGGCAGAGAATTCCAAAGACTCATGACCCTCTGAGAGAAAAGATTTCTCCTCATCTCTGTCTTAAATGGGCGACCCCTTATTTTTAAACAGTGACCTCGAGTTCGAGATTCTCCCAAAAGAGGAAACATCCTTTCCACATCCACCCTGTCAAGACCCCTCAGGATCTTATATGTTTCCATCAAGTCGCCTCTTACCCTTCTAAATTCCAGCGAATACAAGCCTAGCCTGTCTAATCTTTCCTCCTAAGACAGCCCGCCCATTCCAGGTATTAGTCAAGTAAACCTTCTCTGTACTGCCTCCAACGCATTCACATCCTTGCTTACATAAGGAGACCATGACTGTACACAGTACTCCAGATGTGTTCTCACCAATGCCTTAAATAGCTGAAGCATAACCTCCCTACTTTTGTATTCAATTCTCCTGCCAATAAACGATAACATTCTATTAACTTTCCTAATTATGTGCTGTACCTGCATACTAACCTTTTGTGATTCATGCACTAGGACAACCAGATCCCTCTGCATCTCAGAGCTCTGCAATCTCTCACCATTTAGATTATATGCTTCATTTTTATTCTTCATGCCAAAGTGGACAATTTCCCACTTTCCCACTTTCCCACATTATACTCCAGTTGCCAAGTCTTTGCCTACTCACTGAACCTATCTATATCCCTTTGTAGCCCCCTTATGTCCTCTTCACAACTTACTTTCCTACCTATCTTTGTGTCATCAGCAAATTTAGCAACCATACCTTCGATCCCTTCATCTAAGTCATTTATATAAATTGTAAAAAGTTGAGGCCCAGCACAGATCCCTGTGGCACACCACTTGTTACATCCTGCCAACCAGAAAATGACCCATTTATGCCGACTCTCTGTTTCCTGTTAGCTTGCCAATCTTCTACCCATGCCAATATGTTACCCCCTACACCATGAGCTTTTATTTTCTGCAATAACCTTATCAAATGCCTTCTGGAAATCTAAGAACAATACATCCCCTTTATCCACAGCACATGTAACTCCCTCAAAGAGCTCCAATAAATTGGTTAAACATGATTTCCCTTTCACAAAACCATGTTGACTCTGCCTGATTACCTTGAATTTTTCTTACTGCCCTGCTATAACATCTTTAATAATATCTTCTAACATTTTCCCTAAGACAGATGTTAAGCTAACTGGCCTGCAGTTTCCTGTGTTCTGTCTCCCCCTCTTTTTGAATAAAGGAGTTACATTTGCTATTTTCCAATCTAACAGAACCTTCCCCAAATCTAGGGAATTTTGGAAAATTAAAACTAACGCATCAATTATCTCACTAGCCACTTCTTTTAACACCCTAGGATGAAGTCCATCAGGACCCAGTGACTTGTCAGCCCGCAGCTCCAACAATTTGTTCAGTACCACTTCCCTGGCGATTGAAATTTTCCTGAATTCCTCCCTCCCTTCCATTTCCTGACTTGTATCCTCAATAGTGAAGACCGATGCAAAATATCTGTTCAATTCATCTGCCATCTCCCTATTATCCATTATTACTTCCCCAGACTCACTTTCTATCGGACCAACACTCACTTTGTTAACTCTTTTCTTTTTTAAATATCATAGAAACTCTTACTATCTGTCTTTATATTTCTAGCTAGCTTTCTCTCGTACTCTAATTTTACCTTCCTTATCAATCCTTTAGTCATTCTTTGCTGTTTTTTTAATATTCTGTCCAATCTTCTGATCTGCCTCCCATCTTTGCATAATTATAGGCTTTTTCTTTAAGTTTGATACTATCTTTAACTGTTTTAGTTAACCATGGATGTCTTAATATTAATTTTAAATATATATATATATAAATTAATCTTTTGAATCATGAAAGATATTTTCTTTTGCATAATTTTAAAGTAGAATTGAAGCTATCTAGAGACTAGAGAGCTGAGTATTTTTCTTTATGCATCATATTGGAATAAAAAATAAAACTATTAAGGTGATACATTTTCTAAAGAAGTTGGCCAATCACATTGAAGTCCTCAAATAATTAAAAATAACCTTGTTCATTACGCTAACTGCCACTGAAACGTAACTTCAAGCTGAACATTATTATTTTTGCTCACCTGGCTTCAATAACCACCATGCTTTCATAAAACAACCTCACCATCAGTATTCAAATTAAAAATCCAGAAACAGTCTCATCAGCAGCACTAGATTTAACAGTGGAAAGACAGCTGTTTACCTTAATATCCTTTCCTTATAAATATTTTATTTAAACAGTGAGTGCTGATGGCATAATTGGGAAAACTAATTGGGGCGGCACAGTGGCGCAGTGGTTAGCACCGCAGCCTCACAGCTCCAGGGACCCGGGTTCGATTCCGGGTAATGCCTGTGTGGAGTTTGCAAGTTCTCCCTGTGTCTGCGTGGGTTTTCTCCGGGTGCTCCGGTTTCCTCCCACAAGCCAAAAGACTTGCAGGTTGATAGGTAAATTGGCCATTATAAATTGTCACTAGTATAGGTAGGTGGAAGGGAAATATAGGGACAGGTGGGGATGTTTGGTAGGAATATGGGATTAGTGTAGGATTAGTATAAATGGGTGGTTGATGTTCGGCACAGACTCGGTGGGCCGAAGGGCCTGTTTCAGTGCTGTATCTCTAATCTAATCTAGTTGGGAATAGCTATTATGTTGAACGCTAGCAGCAAGGAAAACTAATACCTGTAAATACCGTGTGCCAGAAAGTAGTAACTGTAATGGAAGTTTATTAATTGGGTTCCCTATTGTGACAGCATCTTGGTTGGATGCTGACAGAAGAACAATTTACAGTATAAATGAGGTGTGTAATGTAGAGATCAGAAAAATCAGAATTCTGGAATGTTTAATTTCAGGGATCGTTATCCTGCTTGAAATCCCTTAACAATAATCCACAACACAAGTAAATATCAGCATTTTATGAAAAGGCCTTAAAGGGGCAGATGGAAAATACCTTAGAATCACATAAAATGGTCTGATAAATATTGTAGGAGGTTCATAAACATGGTTGCAAGACATTAATCTGAGAATTATAGACAACTTAGTCTGACATCTGTAAGGGGGAAATTGAGAATATTATATATATTATTATATAGGAGGCTCACCATTAGATCATAAAGTCATAGGAAGTAGAAAGCATAGATTTAAAAGCAATAGATTATGCACCATTAATCTACTGGAATTCTTTGAGGGGGTAACAAGCTAGTGGTTGATGACTATCCAGTGGATATAATTAATTTGTTCATCGAAAGCATTATATTAAGTTCCACATGTGAGACTTTTAGAAAGTTCATGGAATTAATTAAGGCTTATGAAATTGCTTTCCACTATATACTTCTTTCCCCGAAGCAAAGTACATGGCAAGAATAAAGTTTCAATTAGAACCTCATTTATACGGGCAGAAATTCAATAATTTCTTAATGTGATCTCTACATTTTGTTCTACAGAACTTTTGTTGAACGAAACACCATTTCCATAAAATTGCAGAAAAACATATCTGTAAGTCATTATAACTAATTTGCAACAAGCCCGTGGGAGGCAATAGGCACTCAGTCCTACCAGTAACTCTTATTGGCTGCTATATTATTGAACTACCGGATTTGCCATTGTCCCAGTTTGGCCTGCAGTGCATGCTCATTAATCTAATGGTGATAATTTCCTGTTTCTGCAATATGTAAGGCTCCTAACCAATGGTCAACTATAATTGCATAAGCTAGAACGCTTGTTGTGCATAAATGTACAAAACAAGCAAGCAATAAGTTGGCATATAAGTGCTGTTACTCATCAGGGGAGAGGGCTCCTTTCTACATTCACACACCATATAATTAAGATCAAGGAGAAAATCAGAACCATATAAAAAGTGGCCTCCTGATATAAGCATTCAATGTGTACTTTTCATATTGCTGCTGTTTTTTTTTAATCCATTTGGAATAAACTTGCAGCTTATCCTCGTGACCTCAAATATACTACACAATGTAAATTGTCTCCACCAAACTGAACTCAGACTATCAGCTTGAGGGTACAGTCTCATCATCAGATTTCTTTTCAAGATTCAAAAAAATGACAAAGTGTTATGATCAACATTCAAATGCTTTTTATTTTCTTCCATTCATTACACCATTTCCAGAAAATTGCAGAAGAACAATGCTTTGAATGAATGTCAGGCAGCTGAACGGACTTCAATGGAGATGGTCATGTAACTAGGATGTGCATGTTAATTTAGCCTCATTACACCTCAAGCTCAATAACATTTGAAGCACTGTATCTTGAACATGTAGCCAGTACTCACTGCTAAATACTCCAGAAATTGTGTGGGGGGAAAAAAGATTGGTAGAGTTGTTTAGAATTTTTTAAAAGTTGATTTTAAAAGATGTTCTGCATGTTTTCCTTAAAGTTTACTCAGAATCACTTATTGTGGATGTAGATTCACAATCTATTTTTCCAAAGTGACTGGCCAAAAGTTACAAGAAATTCTATGTGCCACAGGTCCATTAGAATATATTCAAAATGCTTCTTCTTTCAATCCTTCTTCCTATATCCAGCTCTCATGTCCAAACTATTTTCTTAGTTGGTGGACAAGATGGTCCTGTCCTCAGACACATTCACAGTGGTTATCAATGCCAGTACTCCAGGAGTTGGAATTGTGGTTACAGCCAATTTCCATGTAGCCATTTTTCTGCTCTCTCCCACAAATGGCCCAATGAAGATTGACAGTCTTTTTCTACTTATTCAACTTACAATTGCCAGCTAAGACATAGGTATAGGTCTCAAGTGATTTATTTTGGGGAAGTCCAAAAGTGTTGTATTTAGTTACCAGACCAGACCAGCTGCTCTGGAATTTATCACTGAATCATTACAGTTTTTATTATAATGTATCCTACAATGTTCAAGACTTTCCAGCATGTGTTTCCCAAGCCATACTCTCAGTTTTAAAAATAGCACCAGCACTGGGCTGTTACAAAGTCTGACACATTACCCTGGAACAGCATTTGCCTTTTTGTATCGGAGAAAAATGGTCCCTCGTTTTTTTCAAATTTGCTCCTGTTTTGTTGCCTCCTCTCCTGGAGGTAGCATCTCAAACTGGAATAAAGTTCCACATCACCACTAATGCTTGGCTTGCACACATCGTCATATGTGACTATAGACAGCATAAAACAGTAGGTTATTCTTCTGGCAGGGACACCACAGTTAATTCCTATCCTGTTCTTGCTTAACACTCACATGCATGTATTTGCAGTAGAGCTCACTGCATGATGATCAAGAGCATGAACCCTGACTGACCCCATCTCCCACTCTGTCCTTCCCACCCCTACCCACTCAGCTCCAGGAAGCTGAATCAACTTTAGTGCTCCTATTATCATCCTGACTTAGATGAGTTTAATCTGCATAGACTAAAGATCAAACCTGAGGCATTCCCAGTGTGCAAGGATCAGTAACAGATCACATGAATCTTTATCGACTCAGCATTGAGGATATCTGTGAATGGCACCATTTTAATATATTGATTCAGAGCAGCCAGAGAAATGGCAAGATTAATTTACAGGAGAATGTTAAGTGTCTACTACAATGTACCACAGATAATTGTAGTGAATGGTGCAGGAATGAAACATAGCAAACAAACGGGAATGAAATTTCTTTACAGATGCTGCTTCCTTCTCTAGCACTCTTATTCTTTGCCTGCTCCAAACATTGATCTCTTGGAACAGCAGAAGATTTTAACGTTACATTACTGATACCATCTTGCGCAGCCCTCAGAGTTGTGGCCAATAGGACCATTACACCCTTTCAGCAGTTACATTGGCCCAGAATTGTGTGGAAGGGCGCATCTAGTAGTGAATGATGTGAATTGGATTTACCCTTCAGCTCTAATTAATTTTGTGCCACAAATTGCTGGAAGTGTGAGCTAGTAATGGTGCAGTGAGGTCAATGGGGCATCTGGGGCCTTGGTGAGTGATGGGGCCAATAGGCTATCTCTTTAACCAAAGGAATTTAATTATTTGAATGGTTAGCAAAATTCTGATATGGCAGATTGGACATTTGATTTTTAAACATAGTTTATCACCAAATTGCATGGAGGAAAATGTGTAGTGCAAAGCTTTTTTGCCAATGGAACATGACACAAATATATGAATAAGACAGCCTCCTGCCCAGGGTTCAAATTATTATTGTTTTTAGCTTGTGAAATTCAGGAATTGAAGACAGCTGCTGTCTACATGCAAAAGCTAGATATTTTATACCAGTTCAAAATGGTGTTATTTGTGGAATCAGTATGGTAATTGTTGGTTATTTATAAATTAATAGACCCATATAATTTGAGGGGAGGAGGTAAGTCTAAATCCTGATGGGATTAAACGAATTTACCATCAACTTTACTCCCAGCCAGAATCTATAACAAATCAATTTAAGAAATCAGTTTATCAGTTGTCACAGCCACATGGTGAGATTTGGGTGGCTCCTACTGTACAACCCTCACCTGAGCGCAGCAAGTGTGTTTGCTAATAGGGTTTAACCACTTTGTGTTTTATTTGTCTAATAGGCAGACAGCTGCAGGTTTTCTTGTAGATTTAAAACAGGAAATCAATTGTTTATTGATCAATGTGCCTTATCCCAAAATGGCATCCACTCACACATTTGCTCGCGCACACATTCACAAGAGACAGATAGAGAGGAAAAAGGGGTAAACGATTATAAGTTGGGGGGGGGGTGGGGGCGGTCACAGTAAACCTGTTGAATTCTCTTGGAAGTCAAGTACTCGTTGGTTGCAGGCCTGAGGTTCTTGCAGATTTCTCTCTTGGTTGAAAATACTGTTGCAGACAGTTGATCACTTCTAGTTCACTGCTGTATAGGTGTAGATGTGGAATTCTGCAGCAGGGCGTGTACCTTCTGGTTTGCTGGAAACAAGCTTCCTGGATGCTACTTTCTAGGATGTCTCTCCCTCTCTCTCCAGGCTGCTTTTTAAGGTACAGATGTGTTACACCTCGCCTCTGGGTAGGGAATGCTTTGGTCTGTCCCCCATGTTGATCATCAATGGCCCAGGATGTGGCTACTTCACACCTTCTTTGTTTCAGAAGAATCCATTCTAATCTGGAATATTTTAGGATGGGTGTAGGATGGGTGCAATTGACACCTGTTAGCTTTGAAGATTTTCTATTTTTCCCTGTCAGACAGTTTGAATTTTTTCTTTGTTGCCCATTTTTGGAGCATTGTTCACTTTTTAAAAGAAAGGTCCATTTTTTAAATGACAATGTCAGTTTTTATAACTCTTCACATTTTGTTCATAATTTGCGTATCATCGCATTTCTTGTCCGTGTGTATAATACAGTTAAACACATCTGTTTAACTTGCATCCTGGTTGTATGCTCTATGTGTCACGTGCACAACAATTATTTAATTACTAACTGGAAAGCCATTGAAAACAGAAATGACCCCATTATCAGGGTCCTCCAACCACTACATAGCAGTCCTAACTATCTTTGGCAAGTTTAATTCATGTTGACAGTCCAAATACAGCAATTTCATAGGGAGGTTGATGTGAGTGCCAGTTTTTACGAAGCTAATGGCTGAGCGGTGCAAATCGTCCAGCAGCTTATGGCGATTCGCAACTTAAATGTATCTCTTCCTTGACACAGATTGCTGGACAATCTAAACACTAATAATAGTGTGTGCCTTTAACTTGCTGTTATTTTGCCAGGTAATTTTGTTCCATTAATTCAGTTATCTCTGCAATCCACTGACCTTAAACAATTCAAAGCCTTTCTCTGGAAAATCTGGAACATTTTGTAAAAGTTATAGTAAATGTTACAATAGCACAATATTCTGCTTCAAAGCTAGCAGAATGAATTCAAAGATCAATATAACTGAATCAGTCATTAAAATAGCTGGGCACCAACACCTAGATCTACAGTGACCACTTAATTCCCTTCAAAAATACCATGATATAAATCTGCTTTAAGAATCTAGACTGAGAGTGACCAGCTGTAAAATGGGATTGTGAACAAGACCTTATGGTTTTGGTTTTAAATCTGATGATTCACAAAACCTAAATCTGGTCTCAATTACCACAGTCTCGTGTGTAAGCCTCCATGGACAGCAAGGAAACATGGATGCATTCCTGACACCATACTGCTGGAAAACACAGATGCAGACAAATCGCTAGACCACCAGGGAATCACATATTTATTCCTTCCCTCACTACCTGCTCTGTAAGGATACTTCTCTTTAACTCATACCTTCTTGTTATCCTTTAAGAGATTCTACTCCATGTCTCCAAGGTACTCTCTACCCAAACCGTTTCCATAATCTTCCACTGCATCTCCCAGTGTTTCCGAATTACTCTCCTTACCCTTTCCCATCTATCTCCTTTCATGCATTACAAAACTCCTCCATGCATTAAAATCCCCCATACACTCATTGCCTCTACCTTTGATTTTGCATCCTTTTATCTTTAAATCTTCACACCACCACTACACCCACTCCATGTCAACTTCAAACTACTCCAGTTGAAAATCACTTTATATCCACTGAAAACCACCTCCCACCCATTCTCAGCCTCCCCTTCTATTATTCCCCCCACTACTCCAGCATACATCTCTCAGTGATATGGAATGCTGTGGGTTACAGGGCAGCTTGCCACCTCCCCAGCAACGAAAATATGTATTATCCTCATTCACAAAGGAGAGAATTAAATTTGGCCGTTGACTGTATAACTGGCAACTGAGGTGTGTGTTTTCTTCTTTTGTTAACATAATTCAATGTTTCAGGGCACAAATGAGCAGAAAGAAATAAAAATAAAGATAGATATGAGGCAGTGAAAGAATGATGAGCATATATAGAAAGTTTGTGACAGAACTGGAGAGGGAGAGAGATCACAAATTAATTAATTTTCTCAGCTAGTTTTAAATTTCTCAAAAGTTCAAAATTAAAATTCCTAATTTAATGTTAGATATTGATGCAAAAATCTTGTTGAATCATAAAAATCCTAAATAATTTAAATAATTGTTAACAATTCTATGATGGATGAGGATGACATACTTTGTGCCAGAGGCCATTCCCTACAGCTTCAGGGAGATGTAACCAATCTTTCGTTCTTTACAATATCTTGGCAGTACCAAACCACAAGGGTTGATAGCCATTTATCTAGACATTCATGCTTTACGCCAAGAACATAAGGGCCTGGAAATTGGATCACTCCTGAATCAGTGCATGATCTTGCACGCACCTAATGAGGATGGCAACAGGACTGAGGCAAATTTGTCTGCTGACCTCATTACTGATAACCCGTTGGCACCACTTGTATTCCCAGACGCAGTTCACTGTCGCAGAATGGTTGAAGGTCCAGCTGGTTGGGATGCCAGCCAAGGGGTTCAGGTGAGTCAAGGTTGGGGCAATCGAAAGGGTGGAAAGTAGTGGATGGTAGCAACCCATGGTTTTAATGTGGAGCCGGGAGGCGCTTATCTTTTTTGGTGGTAGTCATTTTAGAGATTCACAGGTTAGGATGCATGTAGACCTAGTAATCCTGAACGCAGCAGGCCTAAGACCTGAAACTGGGGAAGTTGGCTCATGTTTGGGTCCTAAAATAGATGTTAGGCATTTTATTAGCATATTCAAATGGCTTATTATACATGGTTGCCAAGCATGTTTCTAAAACTTATGAACAAATATGGCATCTGACAGTTCAGGCAGAGAGGTCAGCCCCAAGTTAAACTTTTTTGCACCCCATTTTCTACCTGGAAAATGAGTGCAATTTCACCCAAGAAGCTGTGGAAACTGCACCTCATCAATTTAAAAATTTTACATATAAAATCAATATAAGAAAGATTTGCATTTATATAGTGCCTTTCATGACCTCAGGATGTCCTAAAGCTTTTTGTAGCTGATGAAAAACGTTTTTTTGAAGTATAGTCAATGTTGTAAGGTAGAAATAACTTCTGCTATTCCTACCTGTTGAAGTCTCTTCCAAACAGTCCCACTGCCTGTCCCTTGTTGCACCAGAAAATCCAAATGCAAAATTAGCCATCAGTTATTGGACAAAAATTGTTCACAAAAAACAACGCCACAAGAAAGCTCTGAGTTATGTGTTGACATTCCAGTACAAATTTTCCAAATGTTTTAAAGTTCTCAGCAACCACCATTAATCATCCATCCTTGTTGCAATTATCTCCAGCTGCACGCTCATATACACAATAGGAAG
Source organism: Heterodontus francisci (assembly GCF_036365525.1). Taxonomy (NCBI): domain Eukaryota; kingdom Metazoa; phylum Chordata; class Chondrichthyes; order Heterodontiformes; family Heterodontidae; genus Heterodontus; species Heterodontus francisci. The sequence goes on along the minus strand of NC_090384.1, from coordinate 80,853,140 downwards.
AAAACAAGTTGATTACTAAAATACTAATGTACTGCCTCAGTTAAGGCTAAAGGCCTGTTAGCAATGTATTATCATTGAAGAGCATGATCCAGATACAACAGAGTGGTGAAGGTAACAGTGCAGATCAATAGAATACATTCATTGGTATTTTCCCAAACTGAGCTGTACTGTCTGGGAAAAGCACCATGGAAGGAACTTGATGGCAAGCAATTTCAGGCTGCTCTTGTCAATCTAGATGCCAGCGAAGGAATAGCACCTGTAGGTGCTTGGGATAAAATAACTGACCCATCATCTCAGCTAGGGAATCATCTCAGCTAGGAAAGACAGTCAAGAAAAAAGAGAGGTTTTTTAACAAATATTGAATATTAGGTCTATAACTTGGCTTGATTCGGGATAGGATTTACTCCCATTTGGAAACAAATGAACTTATTAGCAAGAGGCAGCATGGTTTTGTGAAGGGGAGGTCATGTCTCACTAACTTGATTGAGTTTTTTGAGGAAGTGACGAAGATGATTGATGAAGGAAGGGCAGTGGATGTTGTCTATATGGACTTCAGTAAAGCCTTTGACAAGGTGCCTCATGGCAGACTGGTACAAAAGGTGAAGTCACACAGGATCAGAGGTGAGTTGGCAAGATGGATACGGAACTGGCTCGGTCTTAGAAGACAGAGGGTAGCAGTGGAAGGGTGCTTTTCTGAATGGAGGGCTGTGACTAGTGGTGTTCCGCAGGGATCAGTGCTGGGACCTTTGCTGTTTGTATTATATATAAATGATTTGGAGGAAAATGTAGCTGCTCTGATTAGTAAGTTTGCGGACGACACAAAAGTTGGTGGAGTTGCGGATAGTGATGAGAATTGTCAGAGGATACAGCAGGATATAGATCGGTTGGAGACTTGGGCAGAGAAATGGCAGATGGAGTTTAATCCGGACAAATGTGAGGTAATGCATTTTGGAAGATCTAATACAGGTGGGAAGTATACAGTAAATGGCAGAACCCTTAGGAGTATTGACAGGCAGAGAGATCTGGGCGTACAGGTCCACAGGTCACTGAAAGTGGCAACGCAGGTGGATAAGGTAGTCAAGAAGGCATATGGCATGCTTGCCTTCATCGGTCGGGGCATAGAGTATAAAAATTGGCAAGTCATGCTGCAGCTGTACAGAACTTTAGTTAGGCCATACTTAGAATATTGCGTGCAATTCCGGTCGCCACACTACCAGAATGACGTTGAGGCTTTGGAGAGGGTACAGAAGAGGTTTACCGGGATGTTGCCTGGTCTGGAGGGCATTAGCTATGAGGAGAGGTTGGATAAACTCGGATTGTTTCCACTGGAACGACGGAGGTGGAAAGCGACACGATAGAGGTTTACAAAGTTATGAGTGGCATGGACAGAGTGGATATTCAGAAGCTTTTTCCCAGGGTGGAAGAGTCAGTTACTAGGGGACAAAGGTTTAAGGCGCGAGGGGCAAAGTTTAGAGGGGATGTGCGAGGCAAGTTTTTTACACAGAGGGTGGTGAGTGCCTGGAACGTGCTGCCGGGGGAGGTGGTGGAAGCGATAGCGATGTTTGAGAGGCATCTTGACAAATACATGAATAGGATGGGAATAGAGGGATACGGACCCCGGAAGTGCAGAAGGTTTTAGTTTAGACACGCATCAAGATTGGAGTAGGCTGGGAGGGCCGAATGGCCTGTTCCTGTGCTGTACTGTTCTTTGTTTGTTCTTTGGATCTTTGGGCTGGGTTTTCCTGTGGGCATTCAGATCCCAACGTCGGGACCAAATGGGGGAGCAGGAAACAGCACTGATACAATCTCTCTTAACCTCCATTCCCCCACCAGGATGGTCAGAGGGCTCTCCGCTTCTTCCTTGAAAAGAGGCCCAACCAGTCCCCATCCACCACCACTCTCCTCCGCCTGGCTGAACTTGTTCTCACATTGAACAACTTCTCCTTCAACTCCACTCACTTCCTCCAAATAAAAGGTGTTGCTATGGGTAACTGCATGGGTCCTAGTTATGCCTGGCTTTTTGCGGGAAATGTCAAATATTCCTTGTTTAAATCCTACTCAAGCCTCCTCCCCCAACTCTTCTTCTAGTACACTGATGACTGTATCGGTGCCATTTCCTGCTCTCGCCCCAAACTGGAAAACTTCAACTTTGCTTCCAATTTCCACCTTCTCTCCCCTTTACATGGTCTACCTTTCTTCCCTTCCTTGACTTCTCTGTCTCCATCTCTGGGGATAGGCTTCATTATAAGCCCACCGACTCCCACGGCTACCTTGACTACACTTCCTCATACCCTGCTTCCTGTAAGGACTCTATTCCATTCTCCCAGTTTCTCCATCTCCGATGCATCAGTTCTGATGATGCAACCTTCCACAACAGTACTTCTGATATGTCTTCCTTTTTCCTCAACCGAGGACTCCCCCCACTCTGGTTGACAGGACCCTCAACCATGTCCGAGTCATTTCCCACACTTCTGCCCTCACCTCTTCCCCTCCCTCCCAGAACTGCGACAGGGTTCCCCTTGTCCTCACTTTACACCCCACCAGCCTACACATCCAAAGGATCATCCTCCGCCATTTCTGCCACCGCCAGCATGATACCACCACCGTACACATCTCCCCCTCCCCTCAGCATTCCGAAGAGACTGTTCCCTCCGCAACACCCTGGTCCACTCCTCCATCACCCTTGATACCTCATCCCCCTCCCAAGGCACCTTGCCATGCAATCGCAGGAGGTGTAATACCTGCCCTTTTACCCCTCTCTTTCCTCATTATCCAAGGCCCCAAACACTCCTACCAGGTGAAGCAGCAATTTACTTGTACGTCTTTCAATTTAGTATACAGTATTCTCCACTCACACTGCGGTTTCCTCTACAGTGGGGAGACCAAATGCAGATTGGGTGACCGCTTTGCGGAACATCTCCGCTCAGTCCACGAGCTTAACCCTGAGCTTCCGGTTGCTTGCCATTTCAATTCAGCTCCCTGCTCTCACACCCACATTTCTGTCCTTGGTCTGCTGCAGTTTCCAGTGAACATCAATGCAAGCTCAAGGAACAGCACCTCATTTTCCGATTAGGCACTCTCCAGCCTTCTGGACTCAACATTGAGTTCAAAATTTCAGAGCATGACTGGGCTTTGTTATTAATATTTAATTTATTTTACTTTATTATATTTTTCAACCATGTACCTGCCTTAAACTTGGTTTTTCATGTTTGTGCTTTTGGACAGAGCTGTCTATTATTCTGTCATTAACACTCTCTCTAGACTAATGCTTTGTCTTTCACCACACCATTAGCACTCCCTTTGCCTTTGTCCCATGACATCTTTGTCATTTAATCTCTCCTGCCCTTTGCCCTATCACACACCTTCCCTTTTATCCCCTTCCCCCATACCCGCTTCACTTGCTTAAAATCTACTACATTTCTAACCTTTGCCAGTTCTGATGAAAGGTCACAGACCAGAAACGTTAACTCTGTTTCTGTCTCCACAGATGCTGCCAGACCTGCTGAGTATTTCCAACATTTTCTGTTTTTATTACGGATAGCTCTAGAGCTTGACAGTCCCATCTGGAGAGATGGGCGCTGCTAAGGCAGGTAGGAGACCATAAGGGTGCCTCAACACGGAGGCACTCTCGGAGATATACATTTGAATTAAAAGCATAGAGGGGTAAACCCAATAGGCTGATCGGAGCAGAGGGGAAACCCCTCTGTGTGAAGCGTTTGGGCTGCGGGTCTGGACTTTCCTGCCTGTGGCCCCATCATTGGTGTATGGAGCCTCTGGCATTAATGGCCCTCTGGCCTTCTGTAGAAGGCCGCTTCATTGAGCTGGTGGCCACCGCACACAGCGGAAAGGCCACTCTGGTGCCTGCAAAATGCCAGTGAGACCACAAAATGGCTCCTAATTAGGGTCTTAAAAATGTTAATTGGCTGCCTGCCTTCGTGGAGCAGGCAGCCGATCAGCTTCCTAGCCTGGCCCTGGGAAAGTACCCAAGCAGTGGGAATGCATCAGGAAGACATCCTGATGCAACTCCCCACTATTTTCCTGCCCCCTCCTCCCCACTCACCTTCAACCCCATTTCGATGGGGCTGGGAAAATTCAGCCCAAATTTGATTTAATTTAAACTTTCTAAACTTCACAACTACTGAAGTTACTAATTTGTGTGAATAATAATACCCAGATGTGTCTGTGGCTTTGTAATTAATAACTGAGGCTTACCATAGCTGACAGGTAAGTGTAATCTGGACATTAAATACAGATGCTTAAAGAATTCCAAAAAAGCATAACTGACATTTGTTTTCTCTGTCCAGCACAGATTACAAGCTTCGTCTGCCAACCATTAGAGAGCTCACAAACTCTTCTTTCTGCATGTAAAGATTTTTTAAAACTACACGATTAATACTTGCATGCTCGAAGATAATATAGCTTGAGTTTAATTTCAATAAATAGATTCAGATTTGATCATATATGATGGTGATGAGGCATGGCCAAAGGTGTTTGATAAAAATGAACTATGTATTGTACCCCTCTCAACTGGAGAATACTACACTAGACCACTGTTTACATAGGAACATAGGAAATAGGAACAGGAGTAGGCCATTCGGCCCTTCGAGCCTGCTCCGTCATTCAACTAGATCATGGCTGATCTTCTACTTCAGTGCCAGTCTTGGGAGTGAAGGAGTTAGGAGTCTGTTAGGTTTTAAAGATTTAACATTACAATGTTTAAACAATTATTACAATCTGTTAGCACTGATTATTATGACCTCTGTGTGATGAGATTTTTGGGGGGCACTCAATTAGTAAGGAATATCAATGCTGAAGAACAGAAAACCTTTTCAGTTTTGCATCTATTATTACAATTGTGTGTTTCCAGTATATCAGAGAGTATATACATGGTAAAGCTTTCTCTATACTGTCTCAATAGTTTGCCTCAACTCAACTATTGGAAGATTGCCCTTGAATCTTCGAAGAGAAGGTGAAATTACAAGAAACGCAAGATCATTGGGTTAAATCCCAAATCAGCAGGAAGTGTCAGAAAATGGGTTGGAATGCAAAATTGCACAGATTAGGTATTGCCATGCATCATATATGAGAGCACCAGGGGTGACGTTATAGACTCAGGAGTCTTTAAGATAATGAAAGGGTTTGATAAGGTAAACAGAAAATTTCTTTCCACGTGTGGGAAGTCCAGAACTGGAGGTCATAGGTATAAGATAGATACTAAAATCCGATAGGGAATTGAGGAGAAACTTCTTTATCCAAATAGTGCTAAGAATGTGGAACTCACTACCAAAAGGACTGGTTGAGGAGAATAGTATAGATGCATTTAAGGACAAACTAGATCAGCTCATGAGGAAGAAAGGAATAGGAGGTTATGCTGATGGGGTTAGATGAAGAGAGGTGGGAGGAGGCATGTGGACCAGTTGGGCCAAACGGCCAGTTGCGACACTGCAGACTCAATGCAACATGGTTCGAGATGGGTATTTTTGACTTTGTGATAATGTAAAACAGGTGATAGCGAATTGGCAGCCTGTTGTATATCTCAATTTTTATTTCCATTGACTTCAATAAGCTGCCAATTTTCAAACACCCAATTTACACTCTCAAAGTCAAAATTACCTTATTGTTTGAGGTTTGAGGTTGTCACCTATTATATTCATCAAGTTAGGGTCATTGTGAGGGGGAATTTGCACTTTTACTGCTGGACATAAAGTGGATGTTAACAGATCGGTCGCCTGATGAACAACACACCCAAAAATTAGGTATTGTGTAAAATGGGTGGGCGATCTGCTGCCACTCATTTTGTGCCTACAGCTTAAAGTTAAAATTAAAAAGTTAGAAGTTAAAATTCAACATTGTAAACATAAACTCTGTGACCTCATGTCAATGTACTAAACTGAGACTGGGCAAACTCAATTCAGTTTGGCAGAGAAGGAAGGCTTTTATCTAATGATCTAGACTTGGTTTAAACTGGGTTCTTGAGATGAAAGAATGGTAATGATCTTTAAAATTAAAATATTTGGTTTAAGTTGTGACTAAAATGTTTGTTTGTTTCATTGTACACATCTATGGAGCTTTAAGTTATCCTCAATTTCCATATTGCATTTATTTTGCAGCAAAATATGGAGAGGTTGAAACCAATATTAATGTAGTTCACAAGTGATGATATTTTTGTTTTCTTGAAGGAAGAAAGAAAGATTTGCATTTATATAGCACTCTGCATGACCACTGGATGTCTCACAGTGTTTTACAGCCAATGAAGTATTTTTGAAGTATAGTCACTATTGTAATGTTGAAAACGCAGTAGCTAATTTACACACAGCAAACTCCCACAAACAGCAATGTAAAAATGTAATCTGTTTTTGTGATATTGATTGAGGGATAAATATTGGCCAAGACACCAGGGAGAACCCCCCTGCTCTTCTTCAAAATCATTCCACAGGATCTTTTACATCCACCCAGATAGGGTCTCATTTTAACAACTCATCCAAAGGACTGCACATCCAACAGTGCAGCACTCCCTCAGAATTGCACTGGAGTGTCAGTCTCAATTTTTGTACTCCAGCAGTACTTGAAGTAGTACTTGAACCCAGAGCCTTACACCTCAGAGGCGAGAGTGCTATCAACTGAGCCACAGCTGATGCATCTGTTCCTGGGTGGCAAAAGAAAATTTTAAAAAATGTTTAAAGCAACCTTTCTTACACCTGATCCCCTTGAGTCAAATTTATATTCCAAATGACACTGTGACAAAAACCCCCACATGCCAAATGGAAATATTAATTTCATCGTGTGGAACTTTTCCTGAGATTTTTCCTGGAAATTGTTACAAATAACTTTTAAAAACAGAACAGCTAGCAGCCAAGATGGCCATGCACAATTTGCATACGAAAAACCCAAAGGATCAGGCTGGAGACAGATGTGATTAACTCAGCCTAGCCAGAACAATGAGGTGCTCTCTGATTCACTTATCTGGGATAACCTTATCATAGTGGTCGTCAAAAGCCATTGCCACCCATTGACTTTGAAAGAGCAAACCCCCCCGCCCGCCCCCACCCCCAACCATGTCCGAACAGCTTGAGGTGAGAGCCTTGAATTTCAAAGACCCTTCCGGAGGATTCTGATTCAAACACAAAGAGGTGGTCATATCACATGACTGCTTGGACCACTCTGGAGATTTGTGGGTGGTGACTCAGAAGGCAGACAGTGACTGGGATCTAGCAAGGGAACATCTCTCTCCTGTCTCCAGAAAAGACCCAGAGAAGACTCGGCTACAACTACTAAGCCTTAAACCTACAGCCCAGCACAACCCACAACTAGGGGACAAGGATAAAGCCCCTCTTCTGCCTTCCAGAACCTGGGAAGCAAGCTCGAACCGTGTCGTGGCCCAGCGAGGACTTTAGGACTACAATTTCAACTAAAGATTCTGGGACTGAGATTCAGTATTTAATTTCTATTCATTTTGGACTCTACCCCAACCACCCAACTTGGTTTTCCTCTGTAATCTATTTTTGTGTGCGTGTGGCTCTTGTGTGAATGTGGGCATGGATGCTTAGCATATTTTAGTAATTTTAACCAGTTTATAATGATAAGGTTAATAAACTTACATCTTTCTTGTTTAAACTCAAGAAAATCTGTCTGATTGGTTCATTTGCAATTATATTAGTTCTCACTGATGTAGTAAGTTAAATCACTGTGTTAAAAAAGATAAGCCCTGTTGCAGTCAAACCAGAGAAGGGGCAAAAGGGGAGCCTGAGACCCCTTCCTCACCTGGTCGTAACAACACACATGCCCATAAATGTCCATGGTCTTCCTTTGTTATTCCTGCCATAGCCTTAAAATGTTTCTGGTGCCTTTTGGTTCCAAGTGGAGATGCCCTCTGAAATTATGGTCCTCCATGTTAAGCCACTTAGTACTAAACATCAATGTGAAATTTTGATGCACTGACAGGAAATATTGCCATAAAGAGATGTGAGTGAAGATTATGAATTTAGGATGTGAATGGCATTTTGTGTAATCATATAAAATAAAGTTCAAGAAATTAAAGCCTAAATTGAAGAGTGGTAGGTTGTGAAGGGAAGTAGTTTATAGAGTGAATCACAAGGGCCAGACGCAGAGTAACTAAATAAGAACATAAGAAATAGGAGCAGGAGTAGACCATATGGCCCGTTGAGCCTGCTCTGTCATTCAATATGATCCTGGCTGATCTTGGGATTTAACGCCACTTTCCCACCCCTCCCCATATTCCTTGAATCCCTGAGGGACCAAAACTCTGTCTATCTCACACTTAAATATATACAATGATGGAGCATCCGCTACCCTCTGGCGTGGAGAATTCCAAAGATTCATGACCCTTTGAGTGAAGAAATTTCTCCTCATCTCAGTCCTAAATGATTGTCCACTTATCCTGAGACTAAGCCCCCATGTTTTACATTCCCTGACCAGCGGAAACAACCTCTCAGTGTCTACCCTGTCAAGCCCCTTAAGAATCTTGTAAGTTTCAATGAGATCACTTCTCATTCTTCTAAACTTCAGACAATATAGACCCAATTTACTCAGCCTCTCATCATGTGACCACCCTCTCATCCCAGGGACCAATCTAGTGAACCTCCGCTGTACTGCCTCCAATGCAAGTATATCCTTCCTTAAATATGGAGACCAAAACTGTGCACAGTACTCTAGGTGTTGCCCCACTAAAACCCTGTACAATTGTAGCATGTGTTACAATCAGCTGGTACATGGTTTATATTAATTTTCTAGAGGTAATATTTAATGCAAAACAAATGAAAAAACCTGCTTTGAGAGGCTGGCGAACAATCCTAGAGTGGTTCCAAATCAAAGGGTGGTCCATGTTTATTTAGTAAGGTCATATTGGGAAGTGTAAAGGCCCAACACAATGGGAACCTGTCTTAACTTGTTGATGAATACAATGTGTCTGCAGCTGCTGCAATCAGGGGTTTAAATTATTCATATGATTTCCCAAAACAAAGAGAAGATTTGGAGCTAGAAATAATTAGTTTAAGTTGCTATCTGGGACATCCCACATGTACCAAATGCTATGGAGATAGATGATGCAGAGGGTGTCTGTTGGGTTTTTGATCTATGTGCTTGTTGACAGTCAGTCAGTTGGCTTTCAGACAAGCAGATGGCTTTTGGAAAAGCAAGTTGGCTTTTGGAAAGCTGTTGGCTTTGGGAGCAGCTGGACTCAGGACCAAAGAGGCCATCAGGAGCCAAGGATGTTTCTGTTTTAGTAAGGCCTGTGCTCAAGCTGGGAGGTCCAGATCCAGGAGATCTGATACCTCATAAGATAGCCAAGGAATTAAGGAAATCAAAGTGAATTCCTAAGAGCTATGGTACATTTTGGATTGGTTCCAGGAGAAGTGAACAAACCACCAAGAACTTGTAATGTATAGGGAAATTCTTGGAGTGGAGGTAACGGTCGAATAGGAGTGTTCGGTTGAGATTTAGCGTTTGAAGTATACGTCTTCAAGTTCTGTTAAGATTTTAAGTTTAAAATATGTGTTTTCAAATAGTAGTGTTAATTGAAAAGTGTTTTGCTTTAACTCTTGTACAGTAAAGTTTTTTGTTTAAAATGTGAAATCTTGTGGCATATTTCTTTCAGTAATAACTGGGAATTCGACTTTCTCTTTTTAAAAGTTAATGGTCCCTAACAGGATTGTAACAAAAGACTCCAATCCTCTTCCAATAAAGGCCAACACGACATTTGCCTTCCTAATTGCTTGCTGTACCTGCATGCTAGCTCTGTGTATTCCTTGTACGAGCACACCCATGTCTCTCTGAATATCAACATTTACAAATTTCACACCTTTTAGAAAATATTCTGCTCTTCTATTCTTTGGACCAAAGTGAATAACCTCACACTTCCTCACATTATACTCCATCTGCCACCTTGTTGCCCACAAAGTTGATCTTGCAGTTCCACCTACCTTTGTATCATCAGCAAACTTAGAAACATTACTCTCCGTCTCTTCATCTAATTCATTAATATACATTGTAAATAGCTGAGGCCCAGCACTGGTCCTTGTGGCATTCCACTAGTCACAGCCTGCCAACTTGAAAATGCCCCATTTATGCCTATTCATTGCTTCCTGTCCATTAACCAATACTCTATCTATGCTAATATGGGACTCATGATGTGACATAACTTGGTGACAGCCTCCTTGGGGAAACTCAGGCACTTGACACATTGCTCCTCAGTGAAGTTAAATTATGAGAAGTGTTCTCCAAAGATTTAAGTTTCTGGTCAATGGTAACCCCCAGGATATTAATGGTGGGGATTCGGCAATGATAATGCCATTGAATGTCAAGGGGAGACGATTAGATTCTGTCTTCTTGGAGATGGTTACATGGAACAGCTTGGCTAGGGGCACAGCTAGTTCTGGAGCACAAGTCTACAGCTGGGATGTTGTCAGGGCCCATAGCCTTTGCTCTATCCAGTGCCCTCAGCTGATTCTTGATATCATATGGAGTGAACCGAATTGGCTGAAGACTGACATCTGTAATGTTGGGAACCTCAGGAGGAGGCAGAGATGGATCATCCACTCGGCATTTCTGGCTGAAGATGGTTACAAATGCTTCAGCTTTGTCTTTTGCACTGACGTGCCAGCCTCCATTATCATTGAGAATGGGGATATCTGTGGCGCTTCCTCCTCCACCTGTTAGTTATTTAATTGTTCACCACCATTCACAACTGGATGTAGCAGGACTGCCGAGCTTTGATCTGATTCGTTAGTTGCAGGATCGCTTATCTCTGTCTATAGCATGCTGCTTCTGCTGTTTAGCATGCATGTAATCCTATGTTATAACTTAACCATATTGGCATCTCATTTTTAGATATGCCTAAATGCTAAAATATCCTATATTAACTGGTTAAATAAACTAGGTCGGGAAAAAGCTTACAAAGTTAACTGTGATTTCCCAGAGGTCCACTGCTGGGCCAGTTAGTAAAAGCAGAGCATAGCTGGACTATACAGGCAAAATATTTCCTGGTTAATACTCCAATGCAGAGTTAGTTGATCTTGGCCAGGATGGCAACAGAATTGCTATAGTTATCTTCAGCACTCATTCCTGTTCCTGGTTGCTACATAGTGATCCCTGCTGGAAAGTGCACACTTGTGGAAATTGGGAGAGGACAAGATTGAGCTCAGTCGTAATCCCCTGCCCCTCTCTCAGAATTGAACAGCATAGCAACTTTCATTACCTAGGATCACATATAAAGAATGGCCGCTTAATCAAGGTACTGAAAACAACTGTCACCCAGTAGGAATTGAAGACAAGGGGAGGAAAAAAAGGATCTACATGAAGATCATTCAAAAAATATATTTTAATAAAATGAGTGTAGAGTGGGTAATTCTTTTTTCTCCTGGCTCCACAGAATCAGAAGCTTAAAAAAAGTTTGCTTACCTTTTTGTGGCCAGTCTCTGGCTCTCCCTTTAAGGACCATTGGTCAGGCCACTGTAGACCCTGAAAAACTAAGTGGAGCATGCACAAATTTCATGCAAGGACCTAGACAAGTGTAAGGACCATAATTTTGATATTCAAAGTGCCCAACGCCTCTTTCAGGTAGATGTCCTGGACACTTGGAAGTTGCCAAAATCCCACTTGGTAGCCAGCATACTTCTGGGGGAGATCAGGCACAAGAAATAGTGTCATGAAATAGGAGCCCCTGAAAGCAAATGTTTCGCCCAAAAAACAGGCATGACGAGGCTCAATTTTTCCCCCTGGCAATGTTTGTTTAACACCCAAAGCAGCTCACTTCCCCCAGCAGTGAATCAAAATATTACGACTGGTTTAGGAAAAACACCTGAAATGAAACAGTTTACAATCAGCCTTTCACTCTTTGCTTGCAACCGCAAGTCAGATTGCTCAAGGAAGAGATGCTCAATTCAGAGTGTGAGCAGATATTCCCACAAGTCATAAAATAATCTAATAACTGCTTTGCCACTACTACCCTTTGACACCTTTGCACATTTTGTCTAATTGCCATCAATCAGATAAATAATGTTTGACCAATTTAATTAGAAAATGATGTCCTACTGTTGCCATTCTTTTAGATCAATGGCACGTAAGTGAGTGGCTGTTCAACAGGACAGTAAACTTTGACCTCAAAACACCTAAAAAAAGTACCTACCCCTTGTGCTGGATCCACTATGGACATTAGGTTTTCAACTGTAATGAATAAAACATAAAGGAAATGTCAAAATGTTTGTAGGGTTAATGTTGTGAATTCCCCCACGTCAGAGTAAATCAACATCCACATTTCTGCCTGCAATCCCATCTGAAAATGGCGTACAGCAAAATGCCAAAAACAAAAAATACAGTCACGCCACACCATGATAATAATATTTAGATGGGATTTTTTGCAAAATATCAGGCATCTACAGTTTGTGCTGACAAATAAAAGTATTTCAGAAGTGTGTTGTGTTGTACAATGGACAGTTTCCAAAGCAACTCAATGACACTATACAAAATGTATGTTACAGCAATAGCCAAGGGCCATGCTAAAGGAACAATCCCTCCCACTGAGTAGTTCAATGAGTCAAGTCATACTTTTAAACTGAAAAATGTATATTTGTATTGCCTGTGGGTAATTTTGCAATTCAAAATGCAGCAGCCAGATATTTACCTCACCAAGTCCCCCATCTTCATTGCTACAGCATGGGGGTAACTTGAGGGAAATTCTAAGAAGTTAGAATTAATTTAAAGACTCAAACAAGATCTGGTTGAAGGAGTCAATGCACTCTTAACTGCATTTAGCCAGAAATGAAGGCAAAAATTGTGATATGCATAACTTAGAATTCTGATCTATATTCATTTTAAAAATTGTTTTGAACTAAAGATCCTTGGAAAAGTTGATATGTAATTAATTTAAGACTACAGTGTTCTCTAATATGTCATTTTGGATAGATGTAGTA